>NC_090731.1:16489490-16499490 GCF_036898095.1 Palaemon carinicauda | reverse complement strand
AGAGAGAGAGAGAGTATGGTAAGATAACGATAGCTGGTTTGACGTACCGTTTATATTACTTATTCTTATGAAAAGCTAATGAATACACACAAACAGAGAGAGAGAGAGAGAGAGAGAGAGAGAGAGAGAGAGAGAGAGAGCATGGTAAGATAACGATAGCTGGTTTGACGTACTGTTTATATTACTTATTCTTATGAAAAGCTAATGAATACACACAAACAGAGAGAGAGAGAGAGAGAGAGAGAGAGAGAGAGAGAGAGAGAGTATGGTAAGATAACGATAGCTGGTTTGACGTACCGTTTATATTACTTATTCTTATGAAAAGCTAATGAATACACACAAACAGAGAGAGAGAGAGAGAGAGAGAGAGAGAGAGAGAGTATGGTAAGATAACGATAGCTGGTTTGACGTACTGTTTATATTACTTATTCTTATGAAAAGCTAATGAATACACACAAACAGAGAGAGAGAGAGAGAGAGAGAGAGAGAGAGAGAGAGAGAGTATGGTAAGATAACGATAGCTGGTTTGACGTACCGTTTATATTACTTATTCTTATGAAAAGCTAATGAATACACACAAACAGAGAGAGAGAGAGAGAGAGAGAGAGAGAGAGAGAGAGTATGGTAAGATAACGATAGCTGGTTTGACGTACTGTTTATATTACTTATTCTTATGAAAAGCTAATGAATACACACAAACAGAGAGAGAGAGAGAGAGAGAGAGAGAGAGAGAGAGAGAGAGAGTATGGTAAGATAACGATAGCTGGTTTGACGTACCGTTTATATTACTTATTCTTATGAAAAGCTAATGAATACACACAAACAGAGAGAGAGAGAGAGAGAGAGAGAGAGAGAGCATGGTAAGGTGACCATAGCTGGTGTGACGTACCGTATACATTACTTACTCTTCTGTAACACTAATAAATATAGAGAGATCAGCTATGACATTAGTAGACTGTGCTAATCCCTGGTCTCTTTCTGTTTCGTATAGTATATCCATCTACAATGACATCACTAAGCTGAAGATGAAAAACGAATTCCTATATTTCACATGCGATGGAAAGTTTCATATTAAAACGTGAGGGAAAATGTAACTTTGATATAGCAATAAAATTAAAATATTCAACAAGGGGTTTCTGAAACTTGTTACTCTGTATGTAGTTAAGCCTTCCAGGATAGTAGTTAGACCTTTAGACATTAGAAAAAAAAATGGAAAACAGTTTTGAGAATAGAAAGAAATGTCTTAGATGATAGGGGAACCAATGTCTTCACTACAAAATATTTATTGAAGCAGTAAAATATTTACGACGAAAAGAAATGCATTTCTTTTCAGTGATTTATAAAGCACAATGGCGTCACAATAACAAAGGGTCACTGAAGATACCATATGTTGTAAGCTGCAAACAAAGGCAGACAGAATATTTTACGAAGGGCCCATAAAAAAGATGATGTATTTCTCATTGTGTACAGACGATATAAAAGAGGGAGGTGTAGAAAGAATGCAAAATAGCGCTCTGTTCCACACAGGAAAACATTTCATGACCTAAGCCATAACCTTATAGAAGGCCGGAATGAAATATTCTTTGCGTTGGGAGAAATATTTTGCTGTGCCAGCAAAATACTCATGAAAAAAGGAGGGTTTATATATATATATATATATATATATACTGTATATATATAATATATATATATATGTATGTATATATACACAGTATATATCTAAATATCTATAAATATGTGTGTATGTGTCGGTATATGTGTGTATTATATATATATATATATAATACTACAAACACGCACACAAGGACACACACACATGCACGCACCCACACACATACACACACACACACACACACACATATATATATATATATATATACATATAAATACTTGACAGAAAATATTTCCCACTGATTTATAATATTTACAGGCCCGAGTCTTTTAAGACTTTAGTTCACGTCCACGACTTTTAACTTGACGAGATCATGAACTCTAGAGAAATATAAATAGCTATCACCTTTCTTTTTATAACAACTATTACACATCTCTAACCACTTGAGGTGAAATAGGGGTATATAAGAAGAAAGATGATTTTTTCGAGTTAATAATGAAATTTATCTTAGTGAAGGAACTGAGATGATTACTACGGCTATGTCAACAAGCGGGAATACAGCTTGAGAAAAGTTTTATATAATATTAATATATATATATATATATATATAAATAATAATAATAATAATAACAACAGCATCATCTCCATATCATAATCTTAAAATGAGTAACATTTTTTTAAATAGAGTATTAAAACCACCAACAAATTGAAAATGACAATATAAAAGAAATTTGAAAAGAGACAGCGAGGAACACCACGTCAATTTCGTGCTTACCCGCACCCTACCTACTTATTCCCAGGCCTTTATTGAAAATGAAAAAATTTACATTGGAAGGGGCGACAACAAATAAGGCTCACTGCACTGCGCGGTTTCCCCCTATTTCCCCACATTGGGTTCCACATGAAACGCCAAGTCTCCTGCGTTTTGCATGTATTTCCCCAAGGACCTGTAGACCATATTACGGGCTGCCATACCTAGCGACACAAACCAATAGCGGACGACGCGAGTTCTGTGAACTTCCATCCGACAAACACGCGAGAAAGGAAGCAGAATGCTCGCGAGAAAGGAGGGGAGAATGCTCGCGAGAAAGGAGGGAGAATGCTCGCGAGAGAGGGAGAATGCTTGCGAGAAAGGAGGCAGAATGCTCGCGAGAAAGAAGGGAGAATGCTTGCGATAAAGGAGGCAGAATGCTCGCGAGAAAGGAGGGAAAATACTTGCGATAAAGGAGGGAGAATACTCGCGATAAAGGAGGGAGAATACTCGCGAAAAAGGAGAGAGAATGCTCGCGATAAAGGAGGGAGAATACTCGCGAAAAAGGAGGGAGAATGCTCGCGAAAAAAGGAGGGAGAATACTCGCGATAAAGGAGGGAGAATACTCGCAAAAAAAGGAGGGAGAATACTCGCGATAACGGAGGGAGAATACTCGCGATAACAGAGGGAGAATACTCGCGATAAAGGAGGGAGAATGACTGCAATCTGAAAATGAAATCAGAGGTGCGTGAGCCTCCTATTTCCCTGTGTAACTAGACTGCTGCTACAGTATTCTCGGTTAATCAGGCGAATGGTATTTTGCCTGCTCGCATATACTCCATTGTATACTAGTTATTTTGACGATATGGCAAAAAAATAATTGAGTAGTTGTTTCCTTGAACAACCGGCAGAAATCGAAATCAAATATTGATATACAAAAACTATACTAAGATATGATGTTTGTTCTTTCATGCAAAAAAAAAAAAAAAAAAAAAAAAGAAAAAAAAACACCGTACAAAATTTAAACAGACCCATATATATATATATATATATACATATATATATATATATATATATATTCAAGGGTATATCTGAGGGACTGGTGATCAATTTCAGAGAATACTCACTCCCATTTCTCTCCTTAATTTCAAGTTCCCGTAAGCCTTCCAAACTTCCCATTGACAGCCAACGAAGCAGGATCTACCAATTATGAACACGTATGACGTACGTTCTATAATACAGGATAACCGCTCAACAGCACCCCCCCCCCCCCCCTCCCACCACAGAGTCATATGTTCGGTTATTGCCACATCACAATAAGTACGAACTATACCACAAACAGGATACAGAGACGTTTGATAGTTTAATGGGATATATTGCTGGATATTGTGTGATTTTGATCACGATAATACTTGAGTAATGAAATAAGATTTCTCGAGCGTTCGAACGCATAATTCTTCAATGTATCTTAAAAAGCATACTTTTCCAGATATAGTTATCATTGTAAATAAGGTTCTTCTCTTCATCATCATCTCCTCCTACGCCTATTGAGGCAAAGGGCCTCAATTAGATTTCGCCACTTGTCCCTATCTTCAGCTTTTATTTCAATACTTCTCCATTCATCATCTCCTGCTTCACGCTTCATAGTCCTCAGCCATGCGGGCCTGGGACTTCCAACTCGTCTCGTACCTGGTGGAGTCCAGTTAAAGGTTTTAGGTTTCTTCTAGCATAAATTATTTTATAATCTACATTTCCTGTTGTTTCGTTTATCTTCCGCCATCCTTTGGCTAATGTCTAAAGGGAAAGCAAAGCTAGTGAATCATCCCCACAATTAGAGATTGGTATCTAAGGATTATCCGTCCGATGCACCTCTGTTGGTTTGATCTTCTTTGTCCCTTTTATGACGTTAGATTAATATCATATTGAATTTGTATAATTTCAATATGTACAATATGTACATACGGGGTAAGGAGCCGTATTACCTTCGGCGCACTGTGCTTAGATATAGAACATTACATCTTCATATATGTTGCAATATTTTGCTGATACGTTGATATTCACCAATATAGAAGTGATGAATAAAGAGGACGATGAAGCCATGGACTGATCATAATATTCATAGTGAAGATTTTTGGGGTACGCTATGATTAAAGCCTACCATATTATTTTGTTCAAATAAATAAGTTCTAACGAACGAGTTTCAAAATAAAGTACAATATGGTAAGATATGGGGGTACACTTAACAATCTTAATGGCGAACGGAGAGAGAGAGAGAGAGAGAGAGAGAGAGAGAGGAGATTTGTGTAACTTTATATATATATATATATATATACTGTATATATATATATATGTATATATATATATATATATATAAATATACTGTATATATATATATAATATATATATATATATATATACACATTATATATATCCATCTATATATATATTATATATATATATATATATATATTTATATATATATACACATTATATATATCTATCTATATATATATATATATATATATATATAATATATATCTATATGATAAAGAACAAGAAGAGAATAAAAACGTAGTAGAGATGATAGCAAGGGTTGTGTGGGAGGAGACTGTAATGCATTAGCTAAAATGGAAACGAGGCGCACTTGCAGTAAGTAACATTTCCATACCAAAGAGGCGGCCTTAACTTTTTCCCCCTGCCAAACACAGCAACCTTTGATGGAGGCTGGAAGACTGGAAGGCTGGCCTGTTTTGGCGCAATACTATAGTCGTTTTTTATCTTACTTTACTTAAAAGGGGTTGCTTATCTAGTCCTGTATAGCAGGGGAATCCTACTCTCTAGAGGACCTCCACGGTTGTTTTATGATGTTCATTCGGGAGATTTTAACATTTCACAATGCGTCTTGTTCGCTTACTGTTTAATCATCACTGTCAAAATACTCGCAGAATAAGAAAGTCTTCCGTTTTCTCTTAAAAGTCTTATAATCTTCAATTATTCGGATGTCTCGTGGGAGACTAATGTATGGTCTCGAAGCCGCATATTTAAAGGCTTAAAGGCTCTAGAGAGTCTAGAGCCTACGTTGTCGGCTCCATATACAGGAAGTCCCAAACTTACAAACACTCGTCTTACAACAATTCGGAGATATAAACACAACCCCAATTGAAAATAATAAAAATAATATAAAGAACTAATGTTATAAAACAGTATTAATACAGCAGGCAAAACAACATTTGTAACAACCTGATATCTATTTTCATATGAAATCCAACGATCTTTTACTTTTGTATTTGGAAATCATAGGCATGGGATTCAGGTTAGGCCTACCCTAGACCATAAATTAAAAAGAATTCGACTTGCGAACAATCCGACTTCCAAACAGCTCCTTGAAATCTATCAAGTTTGTAAGTTGATGACCTGTATACATGTATTCTTCCTTTAGCTTGTTTATAAAATAATCACACACATGGCCTCTGTAAAAACAAACAAGCGAATACACGGAACGGATGTATTCAATTGATGGGTAGTAACCATAGAAAATAGATTAATCTGTGAGACATGGCCATCTACTTTTTTATTCACCATTCATATTAAGCGTCTCTGAAAGATGCATATCGTGGACTTGAAAATTTAAATCTACGGGGATGTAACATAGAATTTCAGTTACTATGTCATGATTGGTCTGAGAATTTATCCCTTTTTTAGTAAATAAATAAATAAACGAATATATATAATATATATATATATATATATAAATACATACATATTTCACTATAAAACTCTTACCCTCCTTGAAGAGGATGAAGCCCTAAGAGTTCAGCCTTCCATTGTCTCAGCCAATCCTTAAGGGTTAGGATGTAGCACTCCCCGTTTAATTAAAACCAGGAGATTCTAATCCTCAGTTACCTCTCGGTGAACCGAGATCAAAGTCCAAGAACCAGCAGCAACGTTGCCAACTATCCCACTTCGGTTTAGTGATCTTACAGGGATGTAGCCATGTGTTTCAGTGAATTCTATCAAACCTGAGATAGGATGTAATTCGGAGCAGCTCATTGCGACTCAACAACGAACAATAATATATATATATATATATATATACATTATATATTATATATATATATATATGTATATATTATATACATATATTAATTCTATACGCCTCTTACATATATATATATATATATATATATAAACATTCAACTATACGCCTCTTACCTTTAGAGGGTAGGGGCTTCGGCAATACTGAATAGACCCATAGATTCTTATCTTTGCTGATCAGAAAATACCTTTAATTTTGTGGGGATAAAGTTGTAAAGTTTTAAATTTAAATCTAACAGGCTTTATCTTGGGAATCAGTTAATGTCAAATTCCTGTCTTTGATCATGCTGTAATTAACACTGGCCGATTAAATACGCAATACAAAATAAACGGCTTAGGTTAATCATACAGTTGGTTTGCCTCAAAACTAGACCTATATTCCTAGGCACTGATAGTCTCAAACTCGAGACATCGTCTAGCTCCATCTAAAATATCTTTAAATAAATAATGTGAATAATAAGTTAAAAGAGTTTCTTTAGCTTCACATGCATGTATCCATCCAGGAGATCTTTAAATAAATAATGTGAATAATAAGTTAAAAGAGTTTCTTTAGCTTCACATGCATGTATCCATCCAGGAGATCTTTAAATAAATCATATAAATAAGAAGGCTAAGAGTTGCTTTAGCTTCACATGCATGTATCCATCCAGAAAATCTTTAAATAAATAATGTGAATAATAAGTTAAAAGAGTTTCTTTAGCTTCACATGCATGTATCCATCCAAAAGATCTTTCAATAAATGATATAATCAACAAGGTTAAGAGTTCCTACAGCTTCGAAATAACAGGATTAAAACGAGGCAACATTTCTCGAAAAGGTTTCCCATTTGCATTCACAGCACACAACAATCCCCGTTGCCGAAATAACTACGAGCTGAAGTTATTAATATTCAAAGCCCTTTCCGAATAAGACCTGTGCTTTATGTTTCCCCCTTAACTACTGCACCATGAATATAACGGAGGTTATTTCTTCCCATGGAAGATGAGGCACGCTGGTGTAAATAGATAATTTCAAATATGCAAGTATACGTACTATATATATATATATATATATGCATACATACATATGATAAAATTTTGAACATTTAGACGTGGTTTTCATATTCATATAAGCCATAAGCACACAACTTGGGTACGGGTTTCTGTAGATTTATAACTAATTGAACACACACACAAACATATATATATATATATATATATGTATGTAAAATATATATATAAATAAATATATATAAATATATATATATATATATATATATAAATATATATATGTAAAATACATATATAAAAGACATAGGGGTGGCTACTTCACCCCCTAAAGACTTGCTAATAGAAATAGAGACTTTGATATATATATATATATATATATATCCATCGTCTAACATTACAAGTTCACAATCCTCCAATGAACTTTTTGTTTTCCGAGTTCAACTTTCATTGACATTTGAACAAAACCTACAATTGTCAGCTTTTCGATGTTAAACCTTTCATTCTATTCATGAATGTTTCAACTTTTAATCCTCAAATATATTTTACAGGGTGAACATCAATATAAATGTTTTTATGTTGAACAGGCTGACATGTCTTTTTATAGTTTATATATGAAAAATCTGTTTTAATGTTGTTACTGTTCTTAGAATAATATATTTCAATTGTACCTTACTTCTCTTGTAGTTTACCTAATTCTGTATTTCCTTTCTTCACTAGGCTATTTTTCCCTGTTGGAGCCCTTGGGCCTATAGCCCTCTGTTTTTCCAAGTAGGGTTGTAGCTTAGCTAGTAATAATAATAATAATAATAACAAAAATACTACTACTACTACTACTACTACTACTACTACTAATAATAATAATAATAATAATAACAATAAAAATAAGATAGTTCTTAGACGGAAAAGGTCAGGATAAATAAACAAATAGATAAAAGTATGAAGTAAACAGAGCAAAATACGCAACGGCAAAGGTAAAGGTTAGTAGCAGTTCTGAAAACAAGACAGAAAAGCCCCGTCGCATTCCCTCCAAAAGGAAAACTGACCCCTTTAATTGCATTTCGTTGAGCGTCGCAGCATTTTCGCATAACAATTAGACACGTCGGAAAGCGGTGTCGTTAAGTCGAATCCGAATTTCAAATGCACAATTCTCGCAACAGACCACACACAAACCATCCAATAAAGGAAGCGCCAATTCAGATAAATTGAAAGGAACCTGGAGTGTTTGCTGCGGAATACCAGAGAACGACCGGGTATATAAATAAAGCAGTTTTGTCTAATAATGGATGAATGGTGGTCCAGAATTCCTGGCTATATTCAAAGCGAAGAGGAAGAGAAGGAAGAGGAAGAAGAGGCTTTCGGATGGCGGGAGTCTGATCAACTTTTCTGTTTTAGTCTACTGGCTCGCGTAATAAATTCAATTACGGTTAGGTAAAAAAAAAGGTGGTTCTCCTTTCAATGCTGTCAATGGTGCAATGTTGTTGTTGACAGCGATGGGGAGAAATGCAAAGGCTATGAAAAATAAACTATAACACCATGGATACGAAGATCTTTTACCGCACTGTTAACAGAGCAATTCGCTCATCGTGTCTAGACTGTAAAGGAAAAATAGATACAGCTAAATAATACTTTAAAATAGCTGTTTTCATTCCATTCATAAAGCAATTACTTAACGAAGAATTATAACTTGGAATTTCACGAAGCACTCAAAATATTCCCATTTCCATACAAGGGATAGAAATAAAATTCGGTGTTAGAAGCTCAGTGGAGTAGCATATACACAGGAGAATTGCTGGAAATATTCTAAATGTTCTACCAACATTACACGTTTAGCAGTAACCTACATCTGGATATATCAGACGAAATTCTCCTCCCTAGGTATCTTTTACGAGTTTGCATATGCGTTTGCGAGAACCGTTTAATTGTTTGTGTAAATAAAATATTTCCCTTAAATTCTCTATATCATTATCAACCTCGCCCATGGTGAAATCATGATCCTATTTCCCTTAAAAGGTTTAAAGGTTATATGAATGGCAGAGGCAAGGTACCATGAAATTGCCCTATCAAGGAGGACAATTCCCTAGAGACTGACCACATATACACATGATCAGAACTTAAACCCCTTCTCCACCCAAGTTAAGACTAAGGAGGGACAGGCAATGGCTGATGATGACCCAGCAGATAGGACCTATAGGCTCCCACAAACGACCCATTCTTAGTTCACAAGGACGGTGAGGTTGCAACTACCAAAGAAAATATCGAGTTTGAGCGGGACTCGAACCATAGCCTGGTAATCAGCGGGACTCGAACCATAGTCTGGTAATCAACTGGCAAGAACGCTACCACCAGGCCACCACAACCCCTAGCTGTTAATAAAACCTGGATAACCTTTTAAACTGTGAATTCAATTAGCTTTATATTACCATAGAAACTACATTAGCTATCCGGATAATAATGGTTTCCATTCGAAACTTTAAATTAATTGTTCATTTGTTTATTCTAATAGAAAATGTATTCTTGGTGGAAAGGGCAAAGCAGCTTATGCTTCAGGGCATA
>NC_090731.1:16479494-16484494 GCF_036898095.1 Palaemon carinicauda | reverse complement strand
TGTTCGTGAACTCGTCGGGACGATGCGGGAACTGCGCAAACTATACGTGAACTCGTCGTGAACTCGCTGTGCCAGTTCGTGTCAATGTGGACAGGTCAACTGTGATTCTGAGGTAATTTTTGTAGCCCCTTTGATCTTCCAGTTCGTGCCACAAAATTTCACGACTTGTCACGACAAATTCGTGGCAAAAAGTCGTGCAAGTGTCAGGGTACCCAGGGTGGGGAAGAGGAAGTATACAGAACACCTTGGACGAGATTCGTGTGTTCAAACTTTACAGTAACTGTAAGTGGACAGCCATTGCATGGAAAGTTTGTAAAGTTATGGAAACTGTACAGGAACACTGACCAGAATCATGATAAGGTTTTATCTAATGGACTTGTTTCGTAAGGTAGTTTTAGGGTTTCGTGGAGACGTTTCTTTACTTTCTGTTAGACTTAATATGTTGCGTTTGTCAATATGTTTATCTAAAGGTATTTAGTTTACATTCTGTTGGACTCTTCATCAACTGTATATGTTGCGTTTGTCAGTATGTTTATCTAAATGTATTTAGTTTACATTCTGTTGGACTCATCATTACCTTTATATGTTGCGTTTGGCAGTATTTTTATCTAAATGTATTTAGTTTACATTCTGTTGGACTCATCATTAACTTTATATGTTGCGTTTGGCAGTATTTTTATCTAAATGTATTTAGTTTACATTCTGTTGGACTCATCATTACCTTTATATGTTGCGTTTGGCAGTATGTTTATCTAAGTGTATTTTGTTTACATTCTGTTGGACTCATCATTACCTTTTTATGTTGCGTTTGTCAGTATGTTTATCTAAGTGTATTTAGTTTACATTCTGTTGGACTCATCATTACCTTTATATGTTGCGTTTGGCAGTATTTTTATCTAAATGTATTTAGTTTACATTCTGTTGGACTCTTCATCAACTGTATATGTTGCGTTTGTCAGTATGTTTATCTAAATGTATTTAGTTTACATTCTGTTGGACTCATCATTACCTTTATATGTTGCGTTTGGCAGTATTTTTATCTAAATGTATTTAGTTTACATTCTGTTGGACTCTTCATCAACTGTATATGTTGCGTTTGTCAGTATGTTTATCTAAATGTATTTAGTTTACATTCTGTTGGACTCATCATTACCTTTATATGTTGCGTTTGGCAGTATTTTTATCTAAATGTATTTAGTTTACATTCTGTTGGACTCTTCATCAACTGTATATGTTGCGTTTGTCAGTATGTTTATCTAAATGTATTTAGTTTACATTCTGTTGGACTCATCATTACCTTTATATGTTGCGTTTGGCAGTATTTTTATCTAAATGTATTTAGTTTACATTCTGTTGGACTCTTCATCAACTGTATATGTTGCGTTTGTCAGTATGTTTATCTAAATGTATTTAGTTTACATTCTGTTGGACTCATCATTACCTTTTTATGTTGCGTTTGTCAGTATGTTTATCTAAGTGTATTTAGTTTACATTCTGTTGGACTCATCATTACCTTTTTATGTTGCGTTTGTCAGTATGTTTATCTAAGTGTATTTAGTTTACATTCTGTTGGACTCATCATTACCTTTATATGTTGCGTTTGTCAGTATGTTTATCTAAGTGTATTTAGTTTACATTCTGTTGGACTCATCATTACCTTTTTATGTTGCGTTTGTCAGTATGTTTATCTAAGTGTATTTAGTTTACATTCTGTTGGACCTTTCATTACCTTTATATGTTGCGTTTGTCAGTATGTTTATCTAAGTGTATTTAGTTTACATTCTGTTGGACTCTTCATTACCTTTATATGTTGCGTTTGTCAGTATGTTTATCTAAGTGTATTTAGTTTACATTCTGTTGGACTCATCATTACCTTTTTATGTTGCGTTTGTCAGTATGTTTATCTAAGTGTATTTAGTTTACATTCTGTTGGACTCTTCATCAACTGTATATGTTGCGTTTGTCAGTATGTTTATCTAAATGTATTTAGTTTACATTCTGTTGGACTCATCATTACCTTTATATGTTGCGTTTGGCAGTATTTTTATCTAAATGTATTTAGTTTACATTCTGTTGGACTCTTCATCAACTGTATATGTTGCGTTTGTCAGTATGTTTATCTAAATGTATTTAGTTTACATTCTGTTGGACTCATCATTACCTTTATATGTTGCGTTTGGCAGTATTTTTATCTAAATGTATTTAGTTTACATTCTGTTGGACTCTTCTTCAACTGTATATGTTGCGTTTGTCAGTATGTTTATCTAAGTGTATTTAGTTTACATTCTGTTGGACTCTTCATCAACTGTATATGTTGCGTTTGTCAGTATGTTTATCTAAGTGTATTTAGTTTACATTCTGTTGGACTCATCATTACCTTTTTATGTTGCGTTTGTCAGTATGTTTATCTAAGTGTATTTAGTTTACATTCTGTTGGACTCATCATTACCTTTTTATGTTGCGTTTGTCAGTATGTTTATCTAAGTGTATTTAGTTTACATTCTGTTGGACTCTTCTTCAACTGTATATGTTGCGTTTGTCAGTATGTTTATCTAAATGTATTTAGTTTACATTCTGTTGGACTCATCATTACCTTTTTATGTTGCGTTTGTCAGTATGTTTATCTAAGTGTATTTAGTTTACATTCTGTTGGACTCTTCTTCAACTGTATATGTTGCGTTTGTCAGTATGTTTATCTAAGTGTATTTAGTTTACATTCTGTTGGACTCTTCATCAACTGTATATGTTGCGTTTGTCAGTATGTTTATCTAAGTGTATTTAGTTTACATTCTGTTGGACTCATCATTACCTTTTTATGTTGCGTTTGTCAGTTTGTTTATCTAAGTGTATTTAGTTTACATTCTGTTGGACTCATCATTACCTTTTTATGTTGCGTTTGTCAGTATGTTTATCTAAGTGTATTTAGTTTACATTCTGTTGGACTCTTCATTACCTTTTTATGTTGCGTTTGTCAGTATGTTTATCTAAGTGTATTTAGTTTACATTCTGTTGGACTCTTCATTACCTTTTTATGTTGCGTTTGTCAGTATGTTTATCTAAGTGTATTTAGTTTACATTCTGTTGGACTCATCATTACCTTTTTATGTTGCGTTTGTCAGTTTGTTTATCTAAGTGTATTTAGTTTACATTCTGTTGGACTCATCATTACCTTTTTATGTTGCGTTTGTCAGTATGTTTATCTAAGTGTATTTAGTTTACATTCTGTTGGACTCATCATTACCTTTTTATGTTGCGTTTGTCAGTATGTTTATCTAAGTGTATTTAGTTTACATTCTGTTGGACTCATCATTACCTTTTTATGTTGCGTTTGTCAGTATGTTTATCTAAGTGTATTTAGTTTACATTCTGTTGGACCTTTCATTACCTTTTTATGTTGCGTTTGTCAGTATGTTTATCTAAGTGTATTTAGTTTACATTCTGTTGGACTCTTCATTACCTTTTTATGTTGCGTTTGTCAGTTTGTTTATCTAAGTGTATTTAGTTTACATTCTGTTGGACTCATCATTACCTTTTTATGTTGCGTTTGTCAGTTTGTTTATCTAAGTGTATTTAGTTTACATTCTGTTGGACTCTTCATCAACTGTATATGTTGCGTTTGTCAGTATGTTTATCTAAATGTATTTAGTTTACATTCTGTTGGACTCATCATTACCTTTTTATGTTGCATTACCTTTTTATGTTGCGTTTGTCAGTATGTTTATCTAAGTGTATTTAGTTTACATTCTGTTGGACTCATCATTACCTTTTTATGTTGCGTTTGTCAGTATGTTTATCTAAGTGTATTTAGTTTACATTCTGTTGGACTCTTCATCAACTGTATATGTTGCGTTTGTCAGTATGTTTATCTAAATGTATTTAGTTTACATTCTGTTGGACTCATCATTACCTTTATATGTTGCGTTTGTCAGTATGTTTATCTAAATGTATTTAGTTTACATTCTGTTGGACTCATCATTACCTTTTTATGTTGCGTTTGTCAGTATGTTTATCTAAGTGTATTTAGTTTACATTCTGTTGGACTCTTCATCAACTGTATATGTTGCGTTTGTCAGTATGTTTATCTAAATGTATTTAGTTTACATTCTGTTGGACTCATCATTACCTTTTTATGTTGCGTTTGTCAGTATGTTTATCTAAGTGTATTTAGTTTACATTCTGTTGGACTCATCATTACCTTTTTATGTTGCGTTTGTCAGTATGTTTATCTAAGTGTATTTAGTTTACATTCTGTTGGACTCTTCATCAACTGTATATGTTGCGTTTGTCAGTATGTTTATCTAAATGTATTTAGTTTACATTCTGTTGGACTCATCATTACCTTTTTATGTTGCGTTTGTCAGTATGTTTATCTAAGTGTATTTAGTTTACATTCTGTTGGACTCATCATTACCTTTTTATGTTGCGTTTGTCAGTATGTTTATCTAAGTGTATTTAGTTTACATTCTGTTGGACTCATCATTACCTTTTTATGTTGCGTTTGTCAGTATGTTTATCTAAGTGTATTTAGTTTACATTCTGTTGGACTCATCATTACCTTTTTATGTTGCGTTTGTCAGTTTGTTTATCTAAGTGTATTTAGTTTACATTCTGTTGGACTCATCATTACCTTTTTATGTTGCGTTTGTCAGTATGTTTATCTAAGTGTATTTAGTTTACATTCTGTTGGACTCATCATTACCTTTTTATGTTGCGTTTGTCAGTATGTTTATCTAAGTGTATTTAGTTTACAATCTGTTGGACTCTTCATTAACTTTATATGTTGCGTTCTTTATATGTTGCGTTTGTCAGTATGTTTATCTAAATGTATTTAGTTTACATTCTGTTGGACTCTTCATTACCTTTTTATGTTGCGTTTGTCAGTATGTTTATCTAAATGTATTTAGTTTACATTCTGTTGGACTCTTCATTACCTTTTTATGTTGCGTTTGTCAGTATGTTTATCTAAATGTATTTAGTTTACCTTCTGTTGGACTCATCAT
>NC_090731.1:16454494-16456994 GCF_036898095.1 Palaemon carinicauda | reverse complement strand
CTATTACTTATTCTGCATATGTTTATACGTAAAGATTCAACAAAACTTTGAATCCATCTGTTAACTTTCATCTTCAAGTTTCGTCTATACTTTTGACCATCAACTACAAGAACAACAAATTACCGAGTTCTGCATTCATACAGATTAATTTCATGGCAAACCTTACAAATCGAATTACGATATTAGGGTATTATTTTATCTTTTAAGTTTTCCAAAAGAAAGAAAAGGTTTTCCAAAAGAAAGAAAAGGTTTTCCAAAAGATAGAAAGTTTTCCAAAAGATAGAAAGTTTTCCAAAAGATAGAAAGTTTTCCAAAAGATAGAAAGTTTTCCAAAAGATAGCAAGTTTTCCCAAAGAAAGCAAGTTTTCCCAAAGAAAGCAAGTTTTCCCAAAGAAAGCAAGTTTTCCCAAAGAAAGAACATTTTCCAAAAGAAAGAACATTTTCCAAAAGAAAGAACATTTTCCAAAAGAAATGAAGTTTTCCAAATGAAAGAAAGTTTTCCAAATGAAAGAAAGTTTTCCAAAAGAAAGAAAGTTTTCCAAAAGAAAGAAAGTCTCAGACTAAGCAACAGGAAAAGTTTTTTCCCACCAGTCATTCCGGTTTGAGTTGAAAGCATTTCAGGGAATAGGATTATGATAAATTGCTCAATAAAGCTCCATTGCAGAGTGGGGCTATACCCAGCATTTTTTAATAATTTCCTGAGCGTCTCGAAATTGGAGAGAATACGAAAAAAGGGCAACCGAAAGTGTGTTTGTGGAATATTATTATTATTATTATTACTAGCCAAGCTACAACCCTAGTTGGAAAAGCAAGATGCTATAAGCCCAAGGGCTCCAATAGGGAAAAATAGCCCAGCGAGGAAAGGAAATAAGGAAATAAATAAATGATGAGAATAAATTAACAATATATCATTCTAAAAAAAAGTAACAGCATCAAAACAGATATGTCCTATATAAACTATTAACAATGTCAAAAACAGATATGTCATGTATAAACTATAAAAAGACTCATGTCAGCCTGGTCAACATAAAAACATTTACTCCTACTTTGAACTTTTGAAGTTCTACTGATTCAACTACCCGATTAGGAAGATCATTCCACAACTTGGTAACAGCTGGAATAAAACTTTTAGAATACTGTGTAGTATTGAGTAATGCTGTTGTAAATGCACTAAGTACAGCAGAAACACAAAGAAAATTTAGTGTTTGACAAGGTGAGTTATGACTATAAAGAAGGCAAATGAAAAAACACAAGTTTCAAAGCGATGTCTATTAAAAAACCCATTGATTTGAATAATGTTATATATGAACTAAAGGTTAAAGGTGTTTGATTTTAGTTCCAGTTTCATCAGAACAGATACTCACCAGAACGTCAGAAGGGCAACCCCAATCCCCCACTGTGTGCCTAAACACAGCAGTGGCCTCCCTAGTAAACAGCTTAAACTCACAGGCACGGGCTGAGATCGATCTGCTGCCATGCGAATGCTAGGCGGAAACGTTGCCACTATACTAGCCAGGAGGCTAAGGCGGAAATCTTTGGTATGATCAGCAATTTGGACGTATAAAACTTGAAAGTAAATATACTCCAGCACTGAGAAGCTTTGATCTCACTCTCCACGTTTATTTTCTTCATGCGAATCATGACGTAAGAAAAATGTTCGATACAGGTTTGTCCCATCCAAGAACAATTTCAAAGTGGTATCAACAGGTAGATATGGTCAACTAATCTTGTTCGATACAGGTTTGTCCCATCCAAGAACAATTTCAAAGTGGTATCTACAGGTAGAGATGGTCAACTAATCTTGTTCGATACAGGTTTGTCCCATCCAAGAACAATTTCAAAGTGGTATCTACAGGTAGAGATCAACTAATATTGTTCGATACAGGTTTGTCCCATCCAAGAACAATTTCAAAGTGGTATCTACAGGTAGAGATGGTCAACTAACCTTGTTCGATACAGGTTTGTCCTATCCAAGAACAATTTCAAAGTGGTATCTACAGGTAGAGATCAACTAATATTGTTCGATATAGGTTTGTCCCATCCAAGAACAATTTCAAAGTGGTATCTACAGGTAGACATGGTCAACTAATCTTGTTCGATACAGGTTTGTCCCATCCAAGAACAATTTCAAAGTGGTATCTACAGGTAGAGATGGTCAACTAATCTTGTTCGATACAGGTTTGTCCCGTCCAAGAACAATTTCAAAGTGGTATCTACAGGTAGAGATGGTCAACTAATCTTTCATTTTCTGCTTTAAAAATGAAAACTGATTGGAACACAGAAGACAGGGAAAACCATTAATGTTCTTTGTTACTGCTATTATTTCTATAATTATTATTACCAGGTAAGCTATAACTTTCTTGTTCTCTAAGTGCTTCGATAGTGCGGATTTGACAAACGATCAATATAAGGTGTGAAATAGTGAATGCTTTCGAGCAAACATGATAAATGATTGTGGAAGTGCTGTAGAGAGTAGGGTTCCCTTGCTGTACAGAACCAG
>NC_090731.1:16441994-16446994 GCF_036898095.1 Palaemon carinicauda | reverse complement strand
GTATGCAATTGTAATAGATTTCGCGTGTTTGCCAATATCCTTTTTACATTTAGGCCACGTAAGTAATTAATAATGAGTATGGAATATGTACACCTGTTACACTGAGATAAAAGAGCGAACCCTTCATAGGCACATCAGCAAACCCACCCCCACCCCCCGGTCCATAAAATGCTTACACGACCCCCACCAAAGGGAAAAAAAGTACAAGGTGTTTACTTTGAAATGACTGCGTGTAAAGATTTTTTCATCCATATCTAATCATTCCTTCGTGCTGACTAACCCTTTCACATGCTTCCTTCAGTATTGTTGTAAGCAGACAAACTATGCATGTTTCTGTAGTATCAAAACTAAGTTTTCATTGGCCACCATTTTTAAAGCTGTATGCTATATGAAAGTGGGTTTACGAGCTTATTAAAAAGAATAGAAATGTGCCATTGATACTTCAGCGTGAATGTAAAATCTGGAACTTAGTCAATATCCTCTAAATGGAATGGTCTCTTCAGTAAAAAGGTGGAGTAAAAAAGACCATGATATATATTGAAGGAAGTATTTGAGTAGAAATTTCAGAATTTTCTCACTCCAAACTACTTCAGAATCGAGAAATGCGAGTAAAACGAGTGGGATTGACGCTATAATTGTAAAATTGCTTGTAAAAAATTATAGCAGTATGGAAATGCCTCCCCCATAAACACATCAGGCAAACAATAAGGATATAACATTTACAAATAAGTAAATGTATACAATTGTAGTAGTAAAAAACGAAAACTAAAAGTATAACACGTTGACAACTTCCATGGTGTAAAATAAACACGAACCTGAAAGAAAATACCGGTACGTACCATGTGATGATGCGGTGGTGCGGGTATGAACTTGTTCAAAGGTCGCGCACGCACCCTCCCTCGTTGCTTAGAATTTCGTTCATTACCGCAAATGTCTCCCTAAACATTATCCGACCTGTGATGTCTGGACTTATATCATAAAATTCAGTCTTCATTCTACTATACGGTAAACTAAAGCATAATAGCACGCTTAACTCAGAATCATAATTACGATTAAGATCAGCTTTCACTGTTATCATATGGTAGGGGACTCAGTCATTTTATTTCTGGAGTGAAGTTGGTCACTAAATGCACTGAATTGTGAGCAGTGAGTAACAAATAATGTACGTGGCGAAAAATTCTGTGTCACCGCTTTGTTTCATGTACTGTACACTTGGGAAGTATATCAGTAGTCGTGAGTTGCATAGAACTAATGTTATAGTATCAAGAGATATCCTTATATTATTTCAAAAATGGAATTCAATGAATATATGTAATGCATGCAATGAAATATGCAACGCATGCCGAAAGATTTATAGTGAAATGCAGTCTGTAATTGCGCTTGTTTCATTGAACTAATCTCACATTTCAGTTTACACAGATGTTTTTACTGTGAATAATTTACACACGATGAAAAGTGCACCGGCCATCTCCCAGTATCACGGGAGCGGTGACCCGTAAAATCTAACTCACCACCCTCCGAAAAATCCACCTCGAAAATTCTCCCTACAAAATTTCCGCTTAACTAAATTTCCCCCCAACCAAATTTTCTCTTTAAAATTTCACCACACCAAAATTACACCCTTCACCCAACCAATCCATTTCAATGTTAAGCTTTTTTGCCCTGTTTATTTTATTGTGAATTGTTACCTATCTCTGCAATTAAAGATAATGATTTAAGAATGTTATCAAAGTACAAAAATAAAAATTTACAATTCTTCCATTTTATAATGTCACACTTCTTTTTTTTTTTTTTTTCGATAGCAGCGTATTTTTTTCTTTTCTTTGCCGAGTATCTGCGCCTAATATACGTAACTTTTGCTTGTGTTATAGTTTCATTCTTGGAGGTCCCACACAATTTCCATAAATTAGTGTGAATCGGAGTAATAGAAGACTGAATAGCATCCGGAGTTCTCCACATTGCCTCTCATGGCATTTAATACCCCTTTGGCTCTCCATTCCTCATTAGGTAAAGCAAGTGAAGGACTACTAACGGTAGCAAGTATAACCGGCTTACTTGAATTATAGTCATTGTGAAAACGGAGACGACAACCATTGAAGAATTTTCCACAACGTCGATGGGTTCTTGTTTTAACACAATGTCTTTATGCTTCTTGTTTATGGAATTTTCTTTGTCACTTCGTTTTCCTTTCAAGGAAGAAATGTACGAGAGGGACATGGTTGCAAAATAAATAAATAAATGAAGTTTCTAAGACAACGATAAGAAAGCAACTTAAATTTAGATGGAATGCAATTTTTAGTATATAGTTTCACTTGAAATATACAGTTTTATTTTGAGAAAAATAATCGCTTAGCTCATGTGATTAAAGCTTTGTTTGCTTATTAGGTAGGTGTGTGTTGGGGGGGGGGGGGTGAAAAGTGGTAGGGGGATGAAAATAGAGGGAGAAAGTTTCTTGGAGTCGTAATTTTGTCACGGACATGGGTCAAGATCTTGAAAGGTGAAGGAACCGCAAACGGGACCAATGTATATATCCACTGATGGATAGTTTGATTCTTAGGTTACAATATACAGCAAAACGTTATTCATTACTTACCCAAGCAACATTAGAAAAAGGATGGGTATTACATTGTATGTGATATTAGAGAGTTTATGATGTCAAATGTTGCATAAAAAGCATAAGCAAAATATATATAAAGTCATAGTGAAGATTTTCTCAAAATGTTTCCCATGGGTGTAAGTGGCACGTATATCAGTAAATTAGTAGCCGACCATTAAAGAGACGTGGCATGTTTGTGCTTGAGGATTTATCATAACAAGTTACAAAAAGTGTGCTCGTGAAATTTATCCCAAATCTTACTACTTCATTTTCATTACCCTAACACTAGAGTCTTACGGCTAGGGAAGTAACCTTCCATTATAGATCGTAAAAAAAAATGAAAAAAAAAAAAAAAAAAGAGTAGTAGTTACTTCGAGCTAATATGATGATTGGACGCTGCAGTTTCTGTCATGAAGAATGGTATTAAAGCAAAAATAATGTCACATTATCGAGTCGACAATCACTTTTGTTATCTACAAATCAACCATAAGTGACTCGTTAGGTCACTATCTCTTGTACTCAAATATTGGGAAAGATCAAGGAGGTAGCAGATACAAAAGGACAGAGGGAAAAAAAATGCCATATCACGACTAAACTAAACATTCATTAACTGTATTCCCAGTTTTAACCAGTGCTAATCCCGAAACATTACTAAAGTAATGTGTAATGATGGATAGAGAGGGGGTGACCGCTAAATTTCTATCTAATCTAACATAGCGGGCTGTTTGATGATCTATTTTTTTCACACATTGCTTACTTGAATCTTCAAAAAGTAATATCGGGTTTCTTCTTTGAAGAGACAATCTACCATTCCATTTGAATTAGGCATAATACCGAACTGAAGTATCCTAGTCATAAACAGTTTTTCGGAGAACCCAACAACTTGCCCCAATTCAGTAAGGGGAGACGAGAAGAGGCATAGAAAAGAATGACCAATTCTTTCCATATTCGACTCTCTCCTCATACCCCTGACAAGACTGAGGTTACCAAATAATTCCTCTTTGCTTAAACGATTTTCATTAATATAAAAAGAAGTCTGATCCACGCTGATTTTGGAGAAACTTCCTCTTCGCATAAACTCTGATTTGGGAATAACATACACGATTGCAATACTGGATTTTGTAACAAGTAAGGAATAGATAAGCGTGTGTGTGTGTGTATGTGAGTGTGTGTGTGTGTGCACGCGCGCGCGCGCGCTCTTGTGTATGTTTGTGAAGGATATTAGTTGGTAGAGTTGACATATGTGGAACTAATTTTCATATATCCCTTAACAAACCTCTTTAGTGATAGGGATAGCATAAAACATCCACACATCTTTCATTTCATATTCGGAAGTTCGTAAAATTATACGGCAACGGAACATTATAAATAATATGATTAGCTGTATTGCCGAGGAATAGAGATCAAACTCTTCAATTTCTTAAAAGGATAAAGTAAATGTATATTGTTAATTGTTTTTTCTCTCATCAATAAAGTAAACCGTGCACTACAATCGAATAAAATTAAATATATTGTTATTGTTATCATTTATACCGTAAATCTTAATATTGTTACTGATGCTCTAGTTGTTGTTATTATCAATATAAGCAACGCAAAATCATGGCGCACATTTCGCTACTTAAAAAAAAAAAATGGACAGAGAGATGGGTACTTTTCCATAGGGTTAAATTGAAGGAATGTGGTCAGGGGGAGAAGGGTCTCGTTGGTCGACTTCAAGATTCCCTTGATAAGGACAAAACTCATCTTACTTATTGTGAATACTCTGTCATCACATCGGTATCGCGAAATTGCGCACTGGGTTGTATTTATAATACAGAAAAGTCCGGTAGAAAACATTATATTTTTTGACCCATTGGGGATGCAGCCAAAAGATCATTCGGTATACTTTACTGATTTTCTACGAAGGTATTCTTCCATGAAGTGTTTCATAAATAATATGCGAGTGCAAAATTACAATTTGGCTTTGTGCACATTCTTCTGCCTATATTTTACGCATAGCGTCAGTCTAAATGGGGTTTGCGCCGCCCTTAGGAAAAATCAGGGAGCATTTATCCACCACCGACTTAAAGGAAAATGACGTAACAGTGTTATTATACTATCTTCTCCATTTAAATTCAAGACCGTGTATGTACATCTGGAAATATACAAAACCTGAATTTTCAATGAAGATTTGGCAAGTGCTAAGAGAACGTAATCAATAAAACTTTTCCTACCGCTTTTAAGCGTGCAAATGTTAGGGTTTCAAATGAAGGTTTTTAGGGTCAGATTTTTTTTTCCCACTAAATGCCGTGTCTTTATTCACGAAATGTTATTTTGCATGTATGCTTCGTATAATAAAAGAAACTTAAGTTGTAATACGTTTTCTATTCCCCATATCTGTCAATGTAAGTGATTATTACCCATA
>NC_090731.1:16426994-16434494 GCF_036898095.1 Palaemon carinicauda | reverse complement strand
ACTTGCTTGACGCACACTGTTCTATCTTATTTCTCTCCCTCTTGCTTTGTTGAAGTTTTTACAGTTTATATAGGAAATATTTATTTTAATGTTGTTATCGTTCTTGAAATATTTAATTTTTTTAGTGTTTCCTTTCCTCAATGGGCTATTTTCCCTGTTGGAGCCCCTGGGCTTATAGCATCGTGCTTTTCCAACTACTATGCATTTCAGGCAAAAAATAGTGTGTTTTTCTTTATTATCTGCCATACTAATTACTTTATCAGAATGGTACTTTGACACAGCACCCTATTGACCTCACCCCAATTTTCGATACTTTAATGTACGGTCAAATCTCGTTAATTAAGGCATTTACTCTTGTCATAATAAAGCCCAAGTTACGTGAATCGGGTAAGTAGGTTAAGCAATTCGAATGCGTACACTCCCCCATCCCTCCCCTCTCCTTTCCTCCCTCTGTCTAGACCCTCCTGCTATCCCTCCAATAACCCCCTCTCCTATTCTCTCCTAGTCGCTTACTGTACCTTTTCTGTAAACTATTATATTTGTTAATAACTGATAGAATTGATATGCTGGATCCTTGTTATAGTTCTTATTAACATTTTATGATATTGTTGTATTTCGTCAGGGCGTATAAGGAGTTTATAGCCTTTAGCCTATTTATCCAACTTGATGAACCTGCCCCGAGGGCTTCTTTTAACTGTGTTTACAATATGAAACACTCGTTTTCCAAAGGCAGGATTGATGGGCTTTATTCTCCTTGAAAGGTTTGTGTGGAATAAACAAAAGCTGTAGAATACAAACAGAATTATGCTGTGACACAAATGATTATAGTATTTAAAACTATGATGAAAAATCTACAAACTACGTAATTTGTTGGATTGATATTTCACAATTACACACGCGCGCGCACACACACACACACACACATATATATATATATATATATATATACATATATTGTGTGTATATATATATATATATATATATATATATATATATAAATATATATATATATATATATATATATATATATATATATATATATATATATATATAAGGAGTAAATTAGAGGGTAAATATTAAGATCTACTTATTCATTAATATGGTTGTGTTTCTTATGCCACATTGTGTTATTGTGTGTCCAATAAACCTGAAGTTTCTCCTACCTGTTAAGACTAATACTTAGTTTATTGTTAGCTTGCTCCTTTCTGTATATGGAATGGAGACTTAATGCAAATACATTTCTGATTTTACTGGGGCAAATTAACATGCCAGTCATGAATATGATGGGAAAACTCCCTTAGTAAAACAAACGCAGAGACTACAAACTGCTTAGGCACAAGCCATAGCAGATACCCAAATTATGATTGTTAATGGTAAAGTGAGCAAATACACCGTACAAATTTTCGGTCAACTTATATAACCTTTGATTACATTTACTCTTACCTTTCAAGGGGGGTCAAGCCCATCAATCCTGCCTCTGGTAAACGTGTTTCATTATTTTTACACAGTTGAAGGAAGCCGTCAGGGCAGGTTCATCAAGTTGGATGAAATACAACAATATCATGAAATGTTAATAAGAATTATAATAAGGACCCAACATATCAATTCTATCAGTTATTAACAAATATAACAGGGTACAGAAAAGGTAGAGTAAGCGACACCGGAGAGACTAGGAGAGGGGGGTTACTGGAGGGACAGGAGGAGGGTCGAGAGTCTTAGACAGAGGGAGGAAAGGAGATGGGAGGGACGGGGGAGTGTAGGCATTCGAATTGCTTCACCTACTTACCCGATTCACGTGACTTGGGCTTTATTATGACAAGAGTAAATGCCTTAATTAACGAGATTTGCCGGTGCATTAAAGTATAAAAAATTAGGGGGCGGTCTATAGAGTCCTGTGTCAAAGTACCATTCTGATAAAGTAATTAGTAAGGGAGATATTTACGAAAAACACACTATTTTTTTGCCTGAAATGCATAGTAGTGTTGCAACTTAGCAAGTAATGATAATGATAATATTTACCGATTCTTTGTCCTCTTATTTTCATCGTCCTCAACAAAGGATGACATTTAAACTTCTAATCTTCAGAGAAATGTGTGTCTCCCTCTTCCTCTCTACATATTTGATATATATATATATATATATATATATATATATATATATATATATATATATATATATATATATATATATATATATATATATATATATATATATATATATATATTTAAACTTGTATAAGTCTTATTAGTCTCAATGACCTTTTTTACTCATTAAATCAATTCAGGGATAGATGGTTGTCTCAAATGCAATTTTGTCGTTGTAAATGGCTATTTAAAAAAAAAAGATAGATTATTATGGTTGAAGTGTTTGAAAATTGTTCAGATTTTAATGATGTTAAACTCTACCCTCTTATTACTTGACTAATTAATAGACAGGTCAGAATCACTTGCCAGAAACAAATCATAAACTCATTATTTCAAATAGCAATGATTTTAATAATGTCCATTTTTTTTTTACAAACTTTTTTTCTTCGATATGATTAAATATCTATCTTCGCTTTTTCAAATAATGCTATGAAAGTTATCCTCGAGTTTACTAACATTTAATCCCTTTTGGCGTTACTTTTTCTTGTTATTTTCTACTTTACCAGAGTGCATTAACTGCAAATGACCATTTTTCTTTTTATTTATTCTATCTATTACATTCTATCCTTTATCCCCCCTCCTCTGAGTATCAAAAGGTGCCATTAAGCAAATGTGTCCATTAATTCATTAATTGGAAACGCTAATGTGACTCGTGACTTTTCCATCGATCATATTCGAGTTTCAGAAAGCTGATATTTGTTCGCATAGATAATGTTGAAAGTAGGCAATTCTTTTGTATTCTATTACTCTATCAAAGTTTAATGAAGAGTAAATGAAAAGTAATAAACTCTTGAAAATAAATTATTTGAAAGAAAGAAAATATTATCAAGTTTAGATGTATCAAAATCACTTTAAACTTTACGAGCCTCGAAAAGAAAGGAAAGTGGGGTAGCATTTGTTTGGCCGAATGCTGAAGACTGTGAACATAGCTAGGCCTGTGCCATGCTCCTGCCAAGAAACCTATCATATAAGTCTATTTTTTTCCATTCTCTCAATCTAACTTTGACATTTGAGAGAATTACTCATAGTTCTTGGATGGAAATATATCTTGGAAACACTAAAATATACCAATTTTCAAGAGCCTTAGCATTGAGATGTTTCCATCTTCTCAGTAGAAGACTTGTGGAAGAAAAGAAGACCGTTTGTAAATAAAAGAAAAGAACTTGTTGAAATAGAAATCCTGCCAAATCTTGATAATTTCTGCTGGAAAATAAAAGCTCTGTGTTTGACAAGGGTTTGCCGCTTTGATCTTTAATCAATGAATGAAAGAAAACATTAAAAAATACCATTGTTATCTGCATCTAAAGGATGACCTTCGATCAAAGGGATTAACCGGTGATGAGGTGTGGGACAGAGGTAGATGGAGAAAGCTGACCAGAAACATCGACCCCACATAGAAGTGGTTAAAGATGTAGACAAAGAAGAAGACGAAGAAGAAGAAGAAGAAGAATTATTGTTATCTACATCTAGAATCTAGATTATATTGAAGTCTTCTAGGCCATTGCTTCTGTGTCGCAAGATTCTGAGTATATTGTGTTGATAAGCTATGTGGAAAAAAAATCGAGCCCTTAATGAATAGTACTATACATCAGATATGAATTAACAAAGACGGATCATGATAAAACGCTTAATATAACTTTGAGTAGGTTTATTATTACTCCGGGAAAATATCCCTATCCACGATGCAAATTATTATTATTATCATTATTGTTGTTGTTGTTTTTATTAGTTAAGCTACAACCATAGTTTGAAAATCAAGATACTATAAGCCCAAGGGATCAAACAGGGAAAAATAGCCCAGTGAGGAAAGGAAGAAGATAAATAAACGACATGAAAAATAATTAACAATTAATAAAGTATTTGAGAAACTGTAAGGGATTAACCGGTGATGAAGTGTTGGACAGAGCTAGATGAAGAACGCTGGCCAGAAACATCGACCCCACGCAAAAGTGGGAAAAAGTGCAGACACAGAAGAACAACAACAACAACATCAAAAAAGATATTTCATATATAAACTATAAAAAAGGTTGAAGCATATTTTGAATTTTTATTTTATGTTCCACACTCGCCCGTCTTGGTGCTCACCCACGGTGGAATTCAAAGTGGATGTTCATACCAAAAGAGTAATACTGGAACCCTCTACTGTACCTATCACCAAATCATCAGTCGGATGATTTAGATATAACCTTATTTCAGTTTAACTTGGATGGTCCAAGTACATACTGTGTATGGTCTGAGTACATTGTAAAGCATGTGTATTTCATACACACTCATATTGTGATAATGAAATAACCCACAATGTATGAAAAAGGAAATTTATTTAGCTTTCGAAGGGACCATCTCCCTTCCTCTTCAGAAAACAATACATACTGTTTCTGAAGAGGAAGGGAGATGGTCCCCTTAAAAGCTAGATAGATTTCATTTTTTTTTATACATTGTGGGTTATATTATTTATCATAAATACACGGAAAATTTTGTATTTTAATGCATATACTGTGATGTAAATGCTCTCTCTCTCTCTCTCTCTCTCTCTCTCTCTCTCTCTCTCTCTCTCTCTCTCTCTCTCTCTCTTTAAGCTTGCCATTGCATGTTTCATATTGTTAAAGTTTTTATGCCATTGTTATCCTCGCCCATCTTGTTTATAAGCTTGTGATTCCACATTTATAAGCCATTCTTTCTGTTAAGACCTAGTCGTGATTTGCCACATTGGTCACTTTGGGGTCACCGATGTGGCAAACTGCAACTAGGTCCTACCAGAAAGAGGGGCTGGACATGACTGGTTTATTAACGCGACATCATACGCTCATATACAAAACGGTCGAGATAAGAATGGCATAAAAGCTTTAACAATATGAAATATGTAATGGAAAGCTTAAACCTGTTTTTCTAATATCAGTGCGAGAGACACCAGTGACGTAGTTTTAAGGGTAGTACTCGAACAAATCATCAAGGGATCGCCCCGCCCATGGCCCTTCTTCAGTAGAAATCTTTCCCAGGCGGAATTCAGCTACTCTCTCTCCGACCGCGATCTACTGGAGATGTATTTCAGTATAAATCACCTCCGTCACTTTTTAGGAGGCCCGTCTTGCGTCGTTCACACGATCCACATGCCCCTTGCGTACGCCTCATTTGGTAGTCCGACGCATGTTTCACCCGTCAATGCTGACATCTCTGCCATTTCTGAATACAACTTTATTATCCAACACATTCCTAGTAAACTGAATCCATTCACTGAGACCATTTCCAGAAACAGAATGGCCACCTTTCACCTAGAAATGGATTACATAGCAGAAGCCCAATGAAAAGATCACAATTACCAGATATGCAGGGCATCTTGTACAGCTCCCGTTGGGAAGATGTTGCCCCTGATGACTCCAACGACCCCCTACTCTGTGACGTCAATATTTGTAGGCCATGCCTGTGGATATCTGCCACCATGCGCCGACAGGTGTTTCAATTGTTACATGGCCGCCAACATCCCTTGCACCAATCATATGACATTGATACGATGCCAATGATTGGGTCTGTGCTTATACTCTACGTCAAAGTTCAAAAGTGCCATCGACACTCCGCTTTGCTTACATTCACGTTGACATGGTTGGCCACTACCTACGTCACAAAGGACAACATTACCTTTTCACAGTAATCGATCGCTCCACTCTGTCTGAAATCATCCCCATGTAAGATGCAAAATCTATCTCATGTACTGCTGCCTTAGTTTTCAAAAGGATAACAAGATTTGGCATCCCAAATCATTACTTCGGACAGAGGTACCACTTTCCCCTCTCAATTGTGGACATCATTAGGGTATCTACTTAGGATCACCCTACATTAGACTACTACCTTTAAACCAGCTTTGATGTTCAGCTGCAATGGCTCCAGCTGGTTTCCACAACTTTTATGGGTCCTCCACAGACTGAAGACCACTCCCAAGGACACTATGAATCTCTCAGAGGCAGAAATGAAGTATGTCGACCCTTTGGTTGTCTCTGGATTTCTTACTGGTTACCACTCCAATGATTCCCCTGTCATCAGACTCACAAGCCCCCATCAAAGCAGAACATGCTGAAAAACATACACACCGTAACACCCATCTTCATAAGTAATGGTATTTGCAAGCCACCTCTTACACCGGCTTAGACTGGTCCATTCCTGGTCGTTCATCGTATTCCGATAGCTTTCCTCTTCAATGTTCGTGATCATTATGAATGAATCACCATTGACCGTCTAAAACCTGTGTATCTCCTGCAAGAATACCCACCAACAATATGATTCCCTAGGGCAGGTTGTCCTCTAAGGCATGCGTGACTTTTATGAAAGAGAACCATGTAATCCACGTGCAGCAAGCAACATACATACAAATAAAGAAGTATGCCCTATCTACGTTTTCTTCTACACTAAAACCGACAGCTAATTCTACGCCCAAAAGCCACTGAATGTAACACTAATTTAAACTCTATCCTTCTGTTATTGTATTGTATATTTTTTTATGCCAATGTCGGCCTTATTGACAGAAGCCATAGAATATACACATGCAATTGTCACTCTTATGTGACCACTTGGGGCCTTTAAAGACCTGTGTTGTCACTTGATAAAGTTACTTTTATGAGAACTCACCCTTCGTTAAAGCCTCTATTGCTCCTTTCATAATGCCATCCTTATAGTCCATTGTATTATAAAGAAAATGAGATCATGGTGGTGTGTCTTATAGAAGTGAAAAATAACTAAAGGAAAGTTTTCAAATTCAATTACTAAATAGAATTAAATCAATGTAGGAGAAATAACTATCAATTTTCAGTTATTAGGAGAAGTATAAAATGAATCTAAGAAAAAGCTCTAAATCTGAGAAAAATACACTTAAGATATCAATCACTAGCTTGAAAGATATGCTAGGAAACTGGTAGATATTTCCTACCTTTGAATTCGTAGGGAAACAAAAAGGTGTTGAAGAATGGAGTGAGAGAGATTGAAAGTGAGAGAGATTAAAAGTGAGAGAGAAAAGAAATTGTTCTCTCGAAACGAATATCAATGGCTTTGTCCATTTGGAGAATAAACGGCTAGAATTATTCACCCTGTCTCTTTAATGCGACTCCAGAGTAAAACTTTATCAAGGGTGCTTACGTGGATTATTTGGAAATTGGTCAGTGGGTGAAATCTTCCAATGTGCAATTCAAAGAGGTAGGCTGTTATTGTAGATATAAGTTCAGCCGTAGATCGTAAGTTACTCAGTTTCCTGACCTTTTTTTTGGTGGCTGTAGCGTTAGTGTCTGAGCCTCTAAAAAATTAAAGTTAGTTTTACTGTATTTATCATCTATGCGCTGGTTATTCAATTGGTCTATTCTGCTTTTTAGTAGGA
>NC_090731.1:16409494-16419494 GCF_036898095.1 Palaemon carinicauda | reverse complement strand
ATTTGATCATATTATACATATATTGAAATGCTCATAAAACAAAGACAATTCGGTGCTATATACAAAAAGAAACTCATTATTAAAGAAAGCTATATAGTGGCAAAGACCCGGATGGTTAGGTTTACTCTCACAAGCAGAGAGAGAGAGAGAGAGAGAGAGAGAGAGAGAAGAGAGAGAGAGAGAGAGAGAGAGAGAGAGAGTTACAAGGATGTTGGATGTCTCAAACACTTTTAATCCATGCACGGAGAGAGAGGAGAGAGAGAGGAGAGAGAGAGAGAGAGAGAGAGAAGAGAGAGAGAGGAGAGAGAGAGAGAGAGAGTGGGTTACAAGGATGTTGGATGTCTCAAACACTTATAATCCATGCACGGAGACTCCACACGGAGAGAGAGAGAGAGAGAGAGAGGAGAGAGAGAGGAGAGAGAGAGAGAGAGAGAGAGATTACAAGGATGTTGGATGTCCCAAAAACTTTTTAATCCAGGCAAGGAGACTCCACACGGAGAGAGAGAGAGAGAGAGAGAGAGAGAGAGAGAGAGAGAGAGAGAGAGAGAGATTACAAGGATGTTGGATGTCCCAAAAACTTTTTAATCCAGGCAAGGAGACTCCACACGGAGAGAGAGAGAGAGAGAGAGAGAGAGAGAGAGAGAGAGAGAGAGAGATTACAAGGATGTTGGATGTCCCAAAAACTTTTTAATCCAGGCAAGGAGACTCCACACGGAGAGAGAGAGAGAGAGAGAGAGAGAGAGGAGAGGAGGAGAGAGGAGGAGAGGAGAGAGAGAGAGGAGAGAGAGAGAGAGAGAGAATGTGATTAAGCTCCAAGTGAAATTAAATGACGATCTGTCATATTGCAATATCATAGCGGTATGAATTGAAGAGAGCCCATTACTAATTGGATTTCAAGAGCATCCTCGATTAGTTTATCCACCTATGTGGTCGACAGAACATGGACAGTTGACATAAAAAAGTAAATTATTCTATATTTAACAATTCTAAACAAGCAATTTATATTATCCTCTTTCGTTTAAATTAGAGTTCTCTTGTTTGAGGGTATACTAGCACACTATTCTATCTCGTTTGTCTTTCTCTTGTTTTTTTTTCTTTTGAAGTTTTTGTAATTCATGAAAAACCTATTATGGTGTTATTGCTGTTCTTCAAATATTTGGTTTTCATTTTGATTGTTTATTACTTCTATTATAATTTATATACTTGTTTCCTTTCCTTACTAAGCTGCCTTTCCCTTTTGGAGCTCTTGGGCTTACAGCATCTGGCTTTTCCAACTAGAGTAATAGTTTACCTAGTAGTAGTAGAAGTAGTGGTAGTATTAGTAACAAGAACAACAACGAGTAAAGATAATAATAAATAGAAATAATAATAATAATAATAATAATAATAATAATAATAATATTAATAAATTTTCTTCTCAGACTTGAGTCGGGGATATATGAAATTAATATATGTTTATGGTAATGATTATTAACAATATCAAACACACTAACTTGGCCTATCAAGTACATCGTCCCTAACTAACATCTTATTTCAGTTTTTCGCACAAAGGTAGAGAAGTTAACTAAGCTTATCCTTCCAGCACTGGTGGTAGTCCCGTTTTCGAATAGTGATGGATTAGTTAAAGTTAGAAATGGCAAATAGTAATAGTCATTAGTATATTCTATGTTTTCTCGTAATTAGTTTCATATTCTCTTAAATATTGGTTTAGTGTCTGATGTCTCTGCTGACAGAGCATTGACAAATACAATCTTGGTTATACACTTCTCTTAAGTATTGGTTTAGTGTCTACTGTCTCTGCAGACATATAGCATTGACAAATACAGTCTTGCTTCTACACTTCTCTTAGATATTGGTTTAGTATCTGATGTCTCTGCTCACATATAGCATGGACAAAGACAGCCTTGCTTATAGATTTCTATTAATTATTAGTTTAGTGTCTACTGTCTCCGCAGACAAAGAACATTGACAAAGACAGTCTTGCTTATACACTTCTCTTAAATATTGGTTTAGTATCTAGTGTGTTTGCTGACAGAGTGTTGACAAATACAGTCTTGCATATACATCTCTAACTGTACTCCATCTTCCTTTCTGCTTGTTATAAACTAAAACTATTGACCATATGAATTCTAAGAAAACGCATCAATCGTGCGCTCTCTCTCTCTCTCTCTCTCTCTCCTCTCTCTCTCTCTCTCTCTCTCTCTCTCTCTCTCTCTCTCTCTCTCTCAAACCACGATTGAATCTCGCCAATCCAGTAGGTACCGTTTTATTAGCGTGCTTTAAAAGCAGCAATAAATCGCTGAGTATCTTCCATTGAGTGACGCTATGCGCCTGTGTTTCGCTTATTGTTTTTTTTCTTGTTTTAGTTTATTTCCATTTATTTCCATTTTTCCCCTTTCCAGCAATCGATAGTGAATACTCGTATCTTAAGACCTTTTCAAAACTAGTATACGAAGAAAAAAAGACAAATTGGAAATGGAAATCCAAAACCTAAACTTGAGGTTTAAAGCAACTGAGAGAAATAAAGATTATCAGAACGTTTCAAACTGCTTGGTTAAACAAGATAGAGTGGTTGTTTGGTTGTGCTACAACGATAAGGCTTGTTTGTTTCCCATGTTTGCAATTTTCTGGATCTAGTGAAGCTGTGTTGGTAAAAGAAGAGTAGTGTGATTTAAATGATTTTCAAATGCTTTAAATAAACACGAACGATCAGATTCACATTGTAAAAGTCGAATATCATTGAAAACATTTTGGTTGTACGCGAGTCGACTTGCTCTTAGATAAACAGAAGTCTTAGATAAACAGAAGTCTGTCAGCATTGAAATACAAAATAATGAAAAGTTGCTTTTCGTGGAGATAATGAACAGAAATATCATCGTTGAATCGTGGTATCCATGTTGAGTTATTGAACTATGCTGCAAAATTTGATGGAAAATTAGCAAAACATTTACATAATTTATCAGTTTTTTCTAGCCCTTCTAATATAAAAAAAATGAATTAATTGGAATCTATGTTGAGTTATTGAACTATGCTGCAAAATTTTAGGGAAAATTGGCAAAACATTTACATAATTCATCATTTTTTTTTCCCCTAGCCTTTCTAATATAAAACAAAATGAATTAATTGGAATCTATGTTGAGTTATTGAACTATGCTGCAAAATTTGATGGAAAATTGTCAAAATATTTACATAATTCATCAGTTTTTTTTCCTAGCCTTTCTAATATAAAACCAAAAGAATTGATTGGAATCTATGTTGAGTTATTGAACTATGCTGCAAAATTTGATGGAAAATTGGCAAAACATTTACATAATTCAGTTTTTTTCTAGCCTTTCTAATATAAAACCAAAAGAATTGATTGGAATCTATGTTGAGTTATTGAACTATGCTATAAAATTTGATGGAAAACTGGCAAAATATTTACATAATTCATCCGTTTTTTCCCTAGCCTTTCTGATATAAAACAAAAGGAATTGATTGGAATCTATATAGAGTTATTGAACTATGATGGAATATTGGCAAAACATTACATGATTCATCAGTTTTTTCTAGCCTTTCTAATGAAATACAAAATTAATTGATTGAAGCAGCAAGCACAATAGAGAAAATATCATTAACGAAGAAATTGCGGAAACAATTTATTGCTATAAAAAAAAAAGTAGATGAAACAATAGATATTTCATGTAAAGCTCGCTGTTCTACTGTATTGAGGTACGTGTTGTACTCTGATATCAAAGAAGTATGTATGTGATTTGTCCTCATGGTGGTGGCTGATGTGGTAACGTTCTTAACTGGTAAACGCCAGACTGGCGTTAGAATCCCATTCAAACTCGTAAAGCCCTGTCCACTCGATCAAGCATGCCCGACGGGCAAACAGTGATACCAGACCACAATAGTTAGTGAAAATGAGGATTGATGAAGTCAGAAGCGGGAAAACTAAAGGCGGGGATCTGGCAACAGTGTATGATGCCAGATCCCTGTCTGTGGTTTTCACGCTTCAGACGTCATCAACCCTCATTCTTAGGCCCCGAGCACACTAGCCACTTTGTGGCACCACAAGTGGCTGCGCAAAGTGGCTGGCCAGAGCACACTATCCACTTTTTAGAGCCACAAGTTGTGACCACATGTGGCGACCACATGTGGCGACCACATGTTTATGTTTTGAATACCCGGCCACATGTGGTCGCCACACCGATATCACTACATCTGATTAGCAGCCACATGTGGTTGCTAGTGTGCTCTAAGCCAGCCACAAAACGCCGCCACAAAATGCGCTGTTTGTGGCGGGGACGAGCGATAGCTTGCCGCAGTCACGAGCCAGAGACACAAGAGTGATCAGCAAAGCTTGAAAACAATGGGAACCTATGGGAGAAAATATCCCCGCCACAAAATGCAGCCACTTGTAGCTCTACAAAGTCGCCAGTGTGCTTAGGCCCTTACTAACTATTGTGGGCTGGCATCACTGTTTGTCCGTGTGGACAGGGCTTTTAGTTTCTTTGGTCGCTGCAATCTCACCATCCTTGTGAGCTAAAGATGGGGGTTCTGGGAAGCCTATAGGTCTATCGGCCGAGTCATTAGCATCCATTGCTTGGGCCCCCTTGGTCCCAGCTTGGGTGGAGAGGAGTCTTGGGCGCTGATCATATGTATATATAATATGGTGTCTCTAGGGCATTGTCCTGTTCCATAGGGCAATGGCACTCCCTTGCCCCTGCCATTCATGTGTGGCCTTTAAACTTTCAAACTGTTGGAGGAGTTACAGAGAGCATATCTAATAATTTGGATAAATAAAATTGTACTGAGAAATTTGTAGCACAGACCTCGGATGTGGTTAATGTTTCTCTTCCGCTTGTTTTTATGAAGTTCTTATAGTTTATATATGATAGATCTAATTTAACATTATTAATGATCTTAGAATATTTTATTTTGATTTTTATTTCTTTTCTTGTTGGTTTGTTTTGTTTATTTCCTTATTTTTATCCTCACTGGGCTATTTTTCCCTTTTGGAGCCCTTGGGCTTATAGCATAAAGCTATAACTAGCTTTAACAACAACAACAACAACAACAACAACAACAACAACAACAATAACAATATCATCATTATTATTATTATTATTATTATTATTATTATTATTATTATTATTATTATTATTATTACGGTGATGGCATCACATTTAAAAGATGTTAAAGTTAAATTAAGAAAAAAGCACAATTGGCAATTTACACATAGCTAAACATTTAGAAAAAAACCCCTTAATTTCAATCGGAAATTCTCCGAAAAAATATACTGTTCTCAACCGTATTTCAGTAAAATACAGGCGACAGTAATTTTACCTTACTTTGTTATTCTCTTTTACGGTTGGTGACCGTAATATCACTGCTTTACGTCAATATATCAGTTTTTAAAACGGTTAAAGTCCTGGAATAAGTGTTGCCAGACATTTACCGTTTTTTAATGCAAATTTTTACCAGTCTACGCTCATAAATTAAATCTTATTCTATCTTAATGTACAAGGTTTCTAAAGACCTGCGAGCCGCTTACTTCGTTTCCGATCCCTTTGCAAAACGAATGCAATTTCTTGATACGATAGTAAGAAAACGCATTTCAAAGGCAGTGTAAAAGAGAAGGAGTTCGAATTAAAAACTAGCCCAGACTATTCTACAATACCACAGGGACCTTTACAAATTCTTCTACAATATTATTTTATTATTATTTTATTATTTAATTATTTTTTTTATTTTTTTATTCTTTTATATTTTTTTTAATATTTTATTGTTATTTCTTTATTTTTTAATTATTTTATTCTATTATTTCATTATTAATTATTATTTCATTATCATTTCATTATTATTATTATTATTATTATTATTATTATTATTATTATTATTATTATTATTATTATTATTATTATTATTATTATCATCTGCTAAACTACAACCCTAGTTGGAAAAGCAGTATGCTATAAGCCTAAGGGCTCCAACAGGGAAAATAACAATAACCCTATGTTGTGGGATTCAGATACTTTAGTGAGAAGCAATGTGTTTTATGAAGGGCTATCAAAAGACAAAATTTTTCAATGTCTTACAAATCAAAATGATAGATATTCCTTACTGCTTTGAGAGAAATAATGTAATAATGTAATAATATATTTACTTAGGGCTCTGCCAAAATATTTTTGAGGAATTATACGTAAAATTTTAAGAACTGAAGAGAAAATAACTTAACTGAATCAAAATTTCACACGAAAAGTCCAGTTAAAGAAAAGAATGAGAATACTTAGGTGTAATTCTTGATGAAATAATGAAGAAAATTAAATGCAAGATATGCTGGTTTCAAGAACTCAAAAGCTCATTTCATTAGTTAATGGAAATAAGTGAAATCTTGCTTGCCAAGTTGATAAGGATGCATTTGAAAGCTTAGACAAGAAACTTTTTTTTTTGACAAGTCTGAAAGCGGATTTAGCTGGAATATACAATATACAAGTGTTTCCAGAGAAGTCTTTTCAAAATTTGCTTGATTTTATACTCGAAAATTAACTGACCAAAACATTCTTTGAAGCTGTTAAACTGCTGCGATTAATTTTGAACAATTCCTGCTACAACTGTTTTTGTAGAGGTATATTTTCTGCTTTGAAAAAAAATTAAGAACTACAGCAGGAACAGAATAACAAAAGCAAAGACTTTCGTCACCCGCTTTAATATCCATTGAAAAGAAAAGACTTAACACAATAGAGCATGGCTCTCATTTAAATTTCTATAAAAAAAGGATAAAAATTTATGCTCTAAAGAAATAGATAAAAAAGGATTTCCTTTACAAACAAGATTCAACAGAAAAGAACAAAGTCTAAAAGAAGATAAAATATAAAAGATAAAAAAAAAGGATTAAAGCAAACGGAGAGAGTCCTAAAATTGAGGAAAATAAGGGGACAGTCTTTTTTTTAAGGATTGATACCCGGAATCTATTGTGAAACAAAAAGTCCCAATTTAAAGAAGAAATTTTGAAAAAAAAAAAAAATTACTTTAGGAAGGAATGATCAAAACCACTAAAAACATTTAACAGGTCCATCCTAAAAAAAAAAATAATGGCTGATATCTTAGGTGATTACCAGCTGGGGAGTAATTTTCCCAGAATGGCTGTATGATAAAAAAAAGAAAGGAGAATTTCCGCCATGATTCGAAAAAGTTTTTTTCTTTTGAGTCTTCTCGTCGACTGGCATATTTATGTGAATTGATGTCGATTCCTAAATCTAACAGAAGGAAGAACTGATTCTGGAGACAATGGTCTTGGAGAGGACGATAATGATATTTCATGAAATGTTATCAGGAAATTGAAACTTATCTTGAATTCGAGCTTGCAAGTGTTTTAAAACACTAAAGGCTTCTTGGAATCAAACTTATGACAAGAGTTTTGGAACCATCTCTCTCTCTCTCTCTCTCTCTCTCTCTCTCTCTCTCTCTCTCTCTCTCTCTCTCTAGACAATGGTCTCGGTGAAGACAATAATGATATTTCACTCATGAAATGTTATCAAGCGATGGAAAAGTTTTTGGAATTCAAATTTACAAGATTAAAAAAAAATAAAAGTTTCTTAGAATCAAACTTATAAGAAAAGTTAGGAACTATCTCTGTCTCTGTCTCTCTTAAATTACAGATTTTTTCATGATTCATCGAACTGACTAGCTACCAACCAAGCATGGAAACATATTTAGATTATTACCCTTTATTCTAAATTGTATTTCGGCATAATATCATAAGTATATAATAAAACTCATTTATCCGAACGTCAAGTATTTTTTTTGTTGTGGCCTAATTGGTAACGTCTCTGCCTGGTATTTGCCAGACGGGGGTTCGAGTCCAGCTCAGACTCGTTAGTGCCATTAGTGTCTGCAACCTTACCATCTTTATGAGCTAAGGTTGGGGTTGGGGAGGTTTGGGAGACCTTATAGGTCTATCTGCTGAGTCATCAGCAGCCTCTGCCTGGGCCTTCCTGGTTCTAGCTAGGGTGAAGAGGAGGCTTGGGCGGTGATATATGATATATGGTCAGTCTCTAGGGTATTGTCCTGATTGCTAAGGCAATGTGATTGTCCCTTGCCTCTGCTATTCATGAGGGACCTTTAAAAACCTTTAAAACTTTATAATAAGTATTTGTTGGTACCTTTAAATCTATCTATAAGAATATTTATATAATAAAGACAATTGGATAACGAATAACACGTACTTGGAACTTTTTACATAAGAACAAAAAATGATATATCAAAAGCTCTGTATCTGAGAAACTATCATTATCAACACTTCAATATTTCTTCTTTCACGGAAAAATAAGAAAAAAAAAAAGAAATAAAAAAAAAAAAATGACTCTTCCACAAAAAATGTCCTTTGAAGGAAACATCTTGAAAAACAATCCTTTGTGATGTCAAAGCCCAGAGGTGAGGACTACTTAGGATAATGGCTTCTATGATAAAAAAGTACCAAAAATAAAAACTATTTTTCCCATCGAAATAATCTCTTTAATAAAAAGTATCTAAAATACAAACTATTTTTCCATCTAAATTTCTTTAAAAAAAAAAGTACCTAAAATACAAACTATTTTCCTATCTAAATTTCTTCAAAAAAGTACCTAAAATACAAACTATTTTTCCATCTAAATAATTTCTTTAAAAAAAAGTACCTAAAATACAAACTATTTTTCCATCTAAATAATTTCTTTAAAAAAAAAGTACCTAAAATACAAACTATTCTTCCATCTGAATAATTTCTTTGAGGAAATGCTTTAAGTTTAATTTCTAAAGGAACAAATTTCTAAAACTATTCTTACCTCTTTTATCACACCTTTTACTCTTTACAACTACGTAAATAATTTGAAAAATGATTTATATCTCTCGGAAATGGTTTTATGAAACAATATGAAAGATATTGCTTTTGAGTACAAGTTCCAGAAAAGGATTTTATTCCTCATGATCATGATACTTATCTTTAATAATAGATATCTATGCAATTAATATCTATGCAAAGTAGTCCTGAACTCTTGCCGATTTAAAAATGTGGCAAAAGAGTAGTGTCACCAAAATTTCATGAAAGTATATAGCGAATAAATTAAAATCGACAAATACAAAGCTATTTCAAATTCAGATATTCCTCTATAAACGATAAAAACTTCAAAATAACAAGAGGAAGAGAAAGAGTATAGAATAGTGTGCACGAGTGTACCCTCAAGGTTTAAAGGTCGCTCATGAATGGCAGAGGCAAGGGACAGTGACATTGCCTTAGCAGTCAGGACAATGCCCTAGAGACTGACTATATATACATATGATCAGCGCCCAAGCCTCCTCTCCACCCAAGCTAGGACCAGGGAGGGCCAGGCAGTGGCTGCTGATGACTCAGCAGATAGACATATAGGCTCCTCCATACCCTCCAAACTTAGCTCACAAGGATGGTAAGGTTGCAGACACTAATGAGTCTGAGCGGGACTCGAACCCCAGTCTGGCAAACACCAGACAGAGACGTTACCAATCAGGCCACAATAAGAGAACTCTAACCCAAGACAGTGGAAGAGCATGGCACAGAGGCTATATGGCGCTACCCAACTGTTGAGAACAATGGTTAATGTATAAATACTAAAAGGATAAATTCTGAGCCGGCATAAACTTCAAAACTCTTTCAGGGATGTTAAGATGTAAATGAAATTTTTCATGTAAATGCTGTTAGTAATTATATACCATTTGTTAATTATTATATACATTTGTAATTTTCCTAAAATCACATTTAAAAGGCGATCTGACTAATAACAAAATTTATATGGATTTTCTTGTTCAAAACATGTTTGATGTTCAAATTTTAGATAGTGTATGACATATCAAAAAATTTAAGGCATCTCATTAGCGTACAAACGAATGTAAGTATCCAGACATCATTAACGACCTTCGCTCTAATTATAATTGCTTAATTTTGGCTAAACGAAAAGATCTGATCTCATACGAGGGGCTTTTGATAAATTCCTTGAAGCAT
>NC_090731.1:16368901-16403994 GCF_036898095.1 Palaemon carinicauda | reverse complement strand
ACATTCACATAAACCCAGAGAAAATATCAAAACTTAAAACTAAGATGCACCACAACCAAGTAAGTTTATAAATATATATCTATTGACGCGGAAACTGTCCACCGCACACAAACCGAACAGTCCTTCTCAACGGAGCCAATCGCAATATCATTTAATTGGAAATGGGTAAAGAGTGAAAAATGGTAAATACGTCAGGGTTCCTTTTAAGGGAAAGGCGTCGATCACGTCATGTGCAGAAGTGACCTAAATCGTACCGCTGTCCGGCCGACCTTATACAGGGTATCCCAAAATAATCTATACACTCTTTGGATTGTTACAACTTAATATTAAAATGGAAAACTGATTCATAGGAGAAAACAATGCACAGTGAAAAAGTAAGGATACATGGGGGAATTTGAGAATGTTCAATAATAAAGAATCTTTTCCACGTTAATATCAATTGAACAAGTTGTAACAATCCAAAGACTGTATACATTATTTTGGGACACTGTATATGTAGATTTTGGGCACAGCCACCAATTTGTGGCAAATGGAACTATATTCAGTTCCAGTCAACTCGACTGAGCAGTCACTTAATGGATGTCATAATCGTAGTCATCATAATCATTATCATAAAAGAGAGGAATATATATATACTACAGGCAGGGTCCTTAATGATCTAAATTTCATTATCGGCTGCCCATTCCAAAAATCATTATACGTTCCGGATCGTTATCAACAAGCTATTTATGTATTCGGCAGACAAACAACAGTCCAGACCAAAATAAACCTCTAAAGGAGGAATTCCGGCCAGCAAAAAAACAAAAAAAACAACAATAACGAACACTTCTAGCTAACTAAACTATCGCATTTTAATCAAAGATAAATAATAAATTTTCTATCATTCAGAATCACCGCTTTGCAAATATAAACAAAATTTAACTTACTGTTGAAATAAAGAGTTACTTCCACGCTGGTAAAAATGATAAATCCAGCATTCACACACAGAACTGACTCTGGCTGCATTCAAATAAAAAAAAAAAAAAACATTCGCTCAAGACATTCACCACTGCCCTAAGATAGTTAAAAGATATAAACAAGCAACCTCAATTATACTTACAGTCTTTCTTGCAACAAACAACCATTACACTTAACTACCTCTCGCTTGCTGACAAGCCCGTGCATTCTCTCTCTCTCTCTCTCTCTCTCTCTCTCTCTCTCTCTCTCGATATAGCAAACAAAGTAAAAATAAAATAAAAATCAATCCTCCACATCAAAGCTATCCCAAAAAAACTAGAGATGGAAAGCCCCAGGATACAATGGAATAACTGCCGAGATGATACTGACCGAAAATTAAGTGATTCCCAGACTATTTACAAGATTATTTTGTAGAACGTGGTGAGGCAAATCCTGATGAATGGGAGTTAGGAGTGTCGGTTGAAAAAAAAAAAAACGACTGATAGCAATAATTACATTCATAACACTAACATCAGTTATTGAAATATATAGGATGCTTATTCTAAAGAGACCGGAGAGTAAGATTGATGAAAAGCTGAGAGATGAACAAGCAGGATTTAGAAAAGGTAGACGTTGCACTGAAATTCTTATTTTGAGGCATGTTGTACAGCAATGCGTAGAATATAGAAATCTCCTTCTGATGGCACTTGTGGACTATGAAAAAGCCTTTGATAGTGAACACCGGACAATTTTATGGAGAGTGCTGCGGTAATATAGAATTCCTTTTAAATATGAAAATTTGATTAAGTCTGTTCATGAGCATAGCAAGTGTAAAGTTAATGTTAATCGAGTTTTATCAAACGAATTTCCAGTGAAGAGCGGAGTACTCCAAGGGAATGTGTTGTCACCTATGTGGTTTATCCTCCTAATGGATTTTGTGATGCGTAGAACCGTCAGAGATGGAGAAGGATTGGACTGGATTGGCGATAGGAATTTAGCAGAACTAGAGTATGCTGATGATGCAGTGGTGGCTTACCAGAATGCATGAAATATCACACGAGGTTGGTGTGAAGATAAATAGAAGATAGACAGATGATGAGAACTGAGTATGCAATGGAAGATGAAATGGTAGAATCATTTAGTTATTTAGGAACTGTGATCTCTAATACAGGGTCTTTAGAACTATAGTTTAGTGAAAGATTGAAAAAGGCTAATCAGACAATGGCTAGGTTAAGTAAAATTTGGAAATCAAATCGCCTGAAATTACATATAAAAATCAGACTATATATCAGTTTAGTGAGATCGGAGTTACTCTACGGACATTAGTCATGGTATGAAATTGAAAGAATCTCAAATAGATTTAGTAGATTTGAGAACAAAGCCCTCAGAAGGATATTGGGAGTTAAATGGCAGGACAGGATTAGAAATGATACTAAGAGATATCACTCGAGTACCATATGTGGACGAGATGATGAGCGGTAGATGGAGATTGTTTGGGCATGCTCTTTGCACTCCCCACGAGAGATTAGTTTACCAAATGTTCAGCTGGGCTCCACAAGGCACCAGAAGAGTTGTAAAACCTAGGCCTACGTGGCTGAGGATTATGAAGCGCGAAGTAGATGCTGAATGAAAAAGTATTGAATTAAAAATCTCAAGATTGAGACGACTGGCAAAATCTAACAGAGGCCCTTTCCGTCAATAGGCGTAGGAGGAGATGATGAAAGATTTTAATGATGATTTTAATGTTATAGCTAAGCTAAAGTTTTTGTATTCTGTTTATGAAAAATATTCTCCCACTTTAGTTGATTAAACGTTTCGTTTATTTTCTCCTCTTGTCAATTCTTTATTCTAGACAGATGGTATTTAGCACATGCACACAAACTACATACGCTTCCTTATACACAGATAAAGTGTCATAAAACAACATAATAATGAAGGTTATTTCTAACAGCGTTGAAAAAGATTTTACTGCCATCCTACGCCCACAGTGGTAGGTTTTACTTCCATCTTACACCCACAATAGTAGATTTTACTGCCATCTTACTCAGATTGTCATCACACCTGAATACTATACTTCAGTCGATTCCTCTTCAACTAATGTAACCACAGATACACCTTTTTTACACCCCTTTATCAATCTTTCATATTTGCTAGTTTATAATGAAACCAAGAAGAAGATGAAATATTTAAGTTAAAGCAAGAAAATATCAATGCATGACCCATGTGTTTTTAAAGCAAGATTCAGGAGTTTATTTTCCTCTTTTCAGACATAAAAAAAACTTTTTCGTTTCAAGAAAATAATGGTAAACCACAGCTTCAAGAGGACTACCATTCCACACACAACTCCTCGGTGAATAGATAAGTATATGGGGAATCTTCAAAAAGCTTCTAAATGATTACCTTGTTTAATAAGTTAGTGATAAGGCATTGCCTGTAGGTAATTAGGTGTACTAGTGGATTAAGGTAGCAGCAGATGTTCTTAGTGGTGAAATTCAGTCAGGCTTTTATTTTGCTTCAAAACTTTATTATTTTTTTAGATTAGAGAAGTGAAAGTCTGGAAGTCACAAGTCCATATAATGGTTGGAGCTAGAGCCGTTACTGAAGCATCAGAAGTATTTTCAAAATCTAAATACCATATTTTGCTTTGTGACGATTTGTGTGTTTGAAATTTTTCATTTTTTTTTTACATATATTTTATAGCCCTCAAGTATCCCCCCAAAGAAGTGCCTTAATCCGTTTATTTCTTTTAACAGGTACTGACAGCGGGACCCTACACCCAGTAGGGAGTCAAGTTTGAAGTGGAACCTAGAAGTTGGAAATAAAGTTGCACAGAAAAGTTTTCAGTGGCAGCCAAACTTTAACTTGTTAATACCCAAACCCGGTTGACTTGTTCATGCAGTCATGCAGATAATGAACCAGTTGCGGGGTTCTCCTTTAAGCTTAAATTTTTCCTGTCATGAGTCTAGAATTTTCTTTGGAATAATATTGCATGGTCCTGCACCTGATTATGTTGCTAGTCAGCCTGGTAAAGACTGTTAAAAGCAAGTTTGCCTGGAGCTTCTAGTTTTCCTGCATGAATTGCAACCTTGTTTTATAATCCCTTTGATCGTCAGGCAAGCTACTTTTATTTGAATGTATCCAAAAAAGATACCCGGCTAGGGTGTGACTTTGTTCATAATTGCATCTGGAACCCTTAAGTGTCCAGCATGTGAATAGTTAATTTTTTTTTTTATATTGTCATTGTGAGGCTGGAGTGTAAAGAGATACTAATTTTTAATCTAGTTGCTCATTTGAATTTGACAAAAAAATGTTGAGGTAAACCACGACAGTTTTTTATTTTTTTTATTAAATTTGTCTGTCATTTATCATATTTTTTTCTCCCAAACTGTCCTGTTATCAGTCTAACAAATTTTTACTTTTCACCTAATGTTCTGACACTACTTAAGCTTTAAGCCATCTTACTTAAATAAGATCCTGTATACTGCTTATTTTCCAAAAAATGAATCGGCGGTCATGCTACACGTTCTCAGCAAGCTCAAAGCAAGGGAAGATAAGGGGGATGTAAGGTTCTTGCCGAGTCCCCCTGCTCAGTATAAAATCAAGTGGTGTTGTCCAGTGCTCAGTTCATCCTTGATTGTTTGCTTTTTACCTAGATTTTCGGGTATTCCACCGTTTTATATTTTGTTTGTAGTGAACTTTGGGGTGTGGACGGCATTCAGACACTACAATGTCCCTTACAAAAATTATAAACCCCTAAATGTTTATTAAAATAATTACTGGATTACTGAAAACTTAACTTTTGATTGACTGGCTCAGTGACCATGGGCAAATTACAAAATAAGTCTAGTTTGGATTTAGTCAACAAGCAAATGCAGAGCGGGCACCGATTTACCCATAAATCTCTTGCTTTGGTAATGTTTCCAGATCAATCTGTTTAAGGCAGTCTGTCCAAGGCAGTAGACATAGGCAGGTGAACGTACTACTGAAGCCAGACACCGGGCAAAGAGGACAAGATTGTAGTCAGATCTGTGCCAGGCTAACAACCCCTATTCAGTGGACCATCCTGGACCTCGACAACAGGTATGGGATTTTTTATGATTTGCCAGTCATTTACCATTGTTACGTCACTACGCTCTTGATCACCAACTATACCACAAAATTGTTAACTGTTGGAAGAGTCTTGTTTTACTTTCCAACCATCTTAAAAAAAAAAATAAAAACTTAATTTTTGGCAGTTGCCATTCACCTGTTCCTGTACTTTTACAGATTTGTTACGTCACTACGCTCTTGATTACCATCTATACCACAAAATTGGTAACTTTCCAACCATCTTTAAAAAGAAAAAAAAAAATAGTTTTTGGCATTTACCATTCACCTATTCCTGTACTTTTACAGATCTAATCGCAAGGTTTCTCATGACCATACAAGTGACTACAATCACAGAATTGACATACTCTTAACAACACTTTAATTAGCATTTATAGTTTGTATAAATAAAACTCCCAAAACCTAAATTTGTTTAATGTTGGCAAAACGATCTTAATTTATATCATGAAAACAACGGTACCTATGTTTAGATATGTGTACCACAATATTTGTCCCAAACTAAGAATTTAAAAGTTTCAATATTTTTTTAAGCTGTATATTCTAGTTACAGGTTCCTGGCTGTAAAATGTACAGGTAAGCTTATTTATATTTTTTATATGTAATCATACCCAGTTAAAGTAATCTTTTAGTAAGGATCTTTGTCCTTTTAGTTTTATTCATCAATGTGGTCAAATTTAATACTACAAAGTTCTCATTTACATAAAGAGGTTAGAAAGTTTCATATATTTTGTTTGCTTCAAACACTCAATACGACATAGGAGTAAGGTCTTCATCTTCAGCCAAACCAATGCATCACCGCAGACATGTCAATTCACCGATGCATTTACGAACTCTTAAACCATCCGAAAGTTTCTTACACCACAGCTCCTCCCCTCAGTGATCCAGGAAATCTTGAGTGGCTCGGGTCACGGTTAGGAGCGGTTAGAGGAACAGGCAATATCGTTGCCGGATTAAGGCTTACTTTCCAGTGGAGGAAAGTTCATTGGTACGTTTTGCTTTCATCAGGTACGTCGCAGATCACAAAACCCAAGTTAACAGAGTGTCCCAGCGAACTGCTTTCAAACTCCTTGCTGCCGATCTTATTTGAGTAGATACTCAAATGACAAGACCAGAATCCTGAACTTCCACCATTCCAGTTTTAGCATTCAACCTGTTTTATTATTTAAGTTATACAACGAGACACTATTTGATACTACACTTCAAATAAACAGCTAGAGGCTGCTACCTACAGAAAACTAAACTTAGCCATCCAACTTTCTCCAAGTTTCCAATTCAATGCTTTACACATTTATAAGAATTAAAAGCAAACACTATCAAGGCGTACCCACATTCTCCATGTTTCCAATTCAATGCTTTACACATTTATAAGAATTAAAAGCAAACACTATCAAGGTGTACCCACATTTAGATATACTATAGAAAACTTGTGTAATAAGAAAACTATGCTAAACTATTTTATGTAAAGTTTGAAACATTATGTAAAGTTTGAAACATTACGTAAAGTTTGAAACATTATGTAAAGTTTGAAACATTCTACACAAACAAGAAAACTATGCTAAACTATTTTATTCAAAGTTTGAAACATTCTACACAAACAGGAACCTTTGAGCTTACAAAGATCCAGTTTCAACCTTACTTTAGATTTAGTTTCAATCCAACTTTAGCCATCATTAAAATACCCTTGCCACCCAGAACGTTGAAATCTTTCACCTGGCGTGGCTCTCAATCCTGATTCATTCTAAACTAAGGATTCTAGCTTAAAGATATAGGATCTAATAGCCAAACGCTATCAATTTTCTAAACTCATTGTAAACCAAGGATTTCAACTGGTTAGATAAGATCCAATAGCCTAACTGTGTCTTCTAAACTCATTGTAAACCAAGGATTTCAACTGGTTAGATAAGATCCAATAGCCCAACTGTGTCTTCTAAACTCATTGTAAACCAAGGATTTAAACTGGTTAGATAAGATCCAATAGCCCAACTGTGTCTTCTAAACTCATTGTAAACCAAGGATTTAGATTAGCAAGATGCAAGATATCCAATAGTCCAAAAGTAAAATGACAACACATTTACGTGAGGAGCGATGTATGGGGAGGGGCAATATACGGTAAGGGGCGATATTTAGAAAAAAAATATATTCAAATAAATCTACAAAGGGCACTTATATCTATAAAGAAAATCCAAGTTAAAGGGCGATATTTAGAAGAAAAATTTATTCAAATAAATCTACAAAGGGAACTTATATCTATAAAGCAAAACCAAATTAAAAGTTGTGACAGAGGCCTCGCTGTATTTAAAAAAAGAAAATAAAAACCCACAGTAGAATTGCTTTAAGCATTCCTTTCGACGTGAAAATTTACTTTACTAAATTAAAGTAGTTTCTGTCATGATTAAATTATACTTTAAGGAAACTTTACAAGGATGAATTACAAAAATAAAATTTTCTACAAATAGTAAAATATCTGAACATAACATCATTCAGTATCTAATAAATTGCATGAATTAAAATAAAAAAAAATATTGGAAACCGTGTATAACGCTGTAAAGTTGCCAACCCCGTCTAAGCTTACAAGATTGAACAATTTATACATCAATCTCGTCCCAGTAAAAGAAGCCTTCCTTGCTATAGAAGTGCAATAGTTTAACAGAAAAATATTATATCATAAATGCTTTACGAAAAATCACCCTAATAGTCTGAAATATCCTATCAGTGACCACATAGATAGCTTAATCAGAAGTTCATCAAACTTAAAATCTGAAGTAAAAAAAGATTGGAAAGCCTACTTTCAGGATGTCCATGGTAGACTTAAAAGTCTACATTGGACAACCCACAAGTCCACCTTTGCCTTCGTGGCACCAGCCACCCTGGCAAAGGTGGACTTTATAGAAGGACAAAGAATATAAAGATAATTTATACCTAAAGCTAGCTAACCCCGCAAACCCAACCAACGGCCGGCCAACCCCGCAAACCCAGCCAACGGCCGGCCAACCCCGCAAACCCAGCCAACGGCCGGCCAACCCCGCAAACCCAGCCAACGGCCGGCCAACCCCGCAAACCCAGCCAACGGCCGGCCAACCCCGCAAACCCAGCCAACGGCCGGCCAACCCCGCAAACCCAACCAACAGCCGGCCAACCCCGCAAACCCAACCAACAGCCGGCCAACCCTGCAAACCCAACAGCCGGCCAATCTTGCAAAAGCACACGTAAATGCTATCCAACCCTTAAAAATCCATCTTAATGATAGTTTAAAGCTAGCCTGCTATTGAATCCTTCAGCACAGACTATTAGGACTTAAAACTTTACTAACGCATATAGATAAAATACTAAATTGCGGAATATGAAAGCCAGCAATAAAAAAAAAACTATGGAGTGTTTAATTTCATAAGGTAATAAGAAATATGAAAATTATGTGCTTAACCTCTTCAAACAAGTGAACCCTAATACTAGGGTTAAATAGATAAGATTTAATTGTACCAAAACTATATAAATCCAATTAAAATTTAATTTAAACTAAAATTATTTTAGTCCAAGAGGAATAAATATAATTATTGTACTAAACATTCATATCAACCTGATTAAGTCACCACTTACACTTTAAATGCTCAAAATAAATACATTCGACCCAATGCACGTTGTATTGATAAGTATTGAAGTATGAAGGGATTTGAAAACAAATTTTACTTCATGTAAAAAATAATCAAAAGTTAACATTTAAAATTCTAAAGTTCTGCCTTGTTAAATCAATAAAGTTTATTTCGAAGCAATATATTTTTAGATTATAATATAGGCAGTTGACGAGAGCTGACCATATACTACACAAAATTAACATTGCGTGATAAGAATGAAACTAACAAAAAGTAATATCTAATCAAGGAATTTATAAAACGGGCCGATTAATCTGTCAATATATCACGCTAAAGAGCACCCTTCAGGCAACATTCCAAAGTAAATTTAATTAAATTTACGTTATCAAAATGCTGAAATTTAAAGTAAGTAATGAAGCCTAACCTAACAAATTATTATGCTAAAACAGTCATAGATAACGGTATACATTGGACGGCTCACAAAAGAATTCTATCAGCACAGCTAAATAATCCACAGTGGTCAAAGCAAACAATATTATAAAGAACAATCACAACAACAACTTTGCGAATATTAAAGCCAAGTCTTTAGTGAACCTACTTCACAACTATGTCATTAGTTAGAAAGTATGGACGATTACGAGTAATGTCAGCAAAACCCAAACAAACAAGCAACCGTTGAATTGTATTAGCCACGCGATAATTTCATTGTATAAAAGCTAGAATTAGCCAGAACCATATCGAGTTGGTAAAATTTTGCCACACACTGCAAAAGAAAAATTAGCACGGCCTGGATAAAAAAAACAGAAAAGGAAACTTCCAACAAACATATGAACCACACCCTGAAAAAGAAAAAAAATAACACGGTCTGGATAAAAAAGAAAAACCTTCCAACAAACATATGAACACTTACCACGAATAACAAGATAGTGCACCTCTCATTGAACTTCAACTCGGATCGCTGAACCTTCAAATAAATCATAAATGAAGACCAACTGACGGATATACGTCAAAATAAAACGTAAACACTCTTAAATACGCTCTTAAATGTCTCCCAACTTCGGAAACTAATTCCATTATCAAATCTATCGCTTACCGACACTAACTATTTAGTTCACTAAGGGCCTTAACACCCAATGTAACTGCTGAATCTGTCAGCGTAGAGCAAAACTCTGTCTGTACTATTAGTTACCAAGGACTCCGGAATGCAAGCGGAAAAAGACAGATAGCCAAAGTCTCTTTAGCCACGAGATACGGCATTGAATATCTCCCATAATTATTTCTGGTTATATAACTGACGATTTACAACTTGTAAATATTGAAGATTTGAGAAATGGTAAAGATTAAATGTCTGCATTCAGTAACAGTTCCATCAGATTACATCCTCACTAGAACGTCAGACTGGCAACCTCTCACTGTGGTGCCTAACCACAGCAGTGGGCTCTTCAGTAAACAGCTTAAACTCACGGTCCCGGGCTGGGATCGATCTGCTGCCATGCGAATGCTAGGCGAACACGTTACCGCTGTACTAGCTAGGAAGCTAGTACAGGGAAGATATCCTTTAGATAGTACTAGATGAGTTAGGAACTATCTATAGAGGAAGGATATTTGGTGTATTATCCTTAAAATTAATATCTTTTTTTTTCTTTTCTTTTTAGTAATAACACATACGGAGAATATGTTTGCTTAGGTATATTAGAAGTGCTCAATGAAACATGCATCAATCTGAAATATAGAGAAATTTGTTAAAGATTCACAGGTGACCGAATTCGAAATTCATCCCATAAATTACCCCAACACCTAATAAATATATAATGAGAAGAATATTTTTTACTATTGAATGTCTTCGAAGTAATAACTCAAATTTAAACAAACTTGGAGTTGTTACACTGTGCAGTATCTCTGGTGTCATGAGAGAGAGAGAGAGAGAGAGAGAGAGAGAGAGAGAGAGAGAGATTGATTGATTGAGTTGAGGTTTTCTGGCATCCTGATGAGAGAGAGAGAGAGAGAGAGAGAGAGAGAGAGAGATTGATTGATTGATTGAGTTGAGGTTTTCTGGCATCCTGATGAGAGAGAGAGAGAGAGAGAGAGAGAGAGAGAGAGAGAGATTGATTGATTGATTGAGTTGAGGTTTTCTGGCATCCTGATGAGAGAGAGAGAGAGAGAGAGAGAGAGAGAGAGAGAGAGATTGATTGATTGAGTTGAGGTTTTCTGGCATCCTGATGAGAGAGAGAGAGAGAGAGAGAGAGAGAGAGAGAGATTGATTGATTGATTGAGTTGAGGTTTTCTGGCATCCTGATGAGAGAGAGAGAGAGAGAGAGAGAGAGAGAGAGATTGATTGATTGATTGAGTTGAGGTTTTCTGGCATCCTGATGAGAGAGAGAGAGAGAGAGAGAGAGAGAGAGAGAGAGAGAGAGAGATTGATTGATTGATTGAGTTGAGGTTTTCTGGCATCCTGATGAGAGAGAGAGAGAGTGAGAGAGAGAGAGAGAAATGCATTTTTATACCAGCAAGTCTGTTATCGTTGGTGCCCGGTGTAAACCTGGATAATTGGAATAAGATTTTACATTCGTGCTTTTCCAGTTTACTCGGAAAATTGCGCATCAGTTTAAATGAGTAATTCCAGAACACGTATCCGAAACAGGGACTGGAATTCAATTTTTTTTTTACCTGATTTTGATTTAAAAATACGAGTATTTTACTTTCTTATCTTTTAAGAGAACAATTTCGTCAGAAATTTAAAGGAAGTAGTCATAAGTGATTTTTACAATATACTATACAGCTGATGCTATTTATTTTTTTTTTTTAGAATTTTCCAAAGTAGGGGGTTATGTGTGGGCTCTTTTTTTTATTCATTTATTTGTTTATTTATTTACTTATTTATTGCAGTATTGTTATGATGGTCATTCTGTAACATGAATCTAAGAGTATCTAACTTATATAAGACCTGTAAGTTATTTGCTTATAAAATTTTCCAATTAGAAGACAACTTGGAATTCCCACTCCTGCAATACTATATTTATTATATGAATAAACATATATTGACACAAGGACATTTTTTCCGTAGTCTTTTAAAAAATCAATTGTTTGTGGAATGAGAGCTTTTACCATAGCAACTATCACTTTCGAAATAGGAAACATTATATGCCTAAATACTTAATTTCAGTTATATATTTACACATTATTTCAACCCAGCTAATAGGGAAAGTTATTCCCTGGTTTAGCCAACTAACTATGAAAACTATGGCAAAACCTAAATATTGAATCTTGAGTCAATAATAGGAGTGCTATATGGTTAAGGCGTATCCCATTCAGCATCCCTGGACATCACTAAGAAATATGCAACGGGTACTGAAGAATTCATGACTGCAGCTAAAGAAGACTTTAAAAAGTTAGTGAATAGAGAGTAAGATTCCCCTGCCATATAGGACCAGAAAAGCATCCCTTGTTAGAATTATCTAACTCAAATCAATATTAGGCAAGTCTTTATTTTCCAACTTACCTGCACTATTTCCAGGAACAAACTCGTCTTGGTTTTTCGAATTTAATTCTTCAATGTTAATGGCAGAAAGAACACTCGTTCTCTAGGTCCGGCCGGCTCTTAACTTCTGCAGAGACTGCACTCCAAGTCGGATTAAAACATATCATCAACTCCGTTTTCTTTTACTTTGACCGAAACTCTCGAACAATCGTTGAAAAATAAAGACAGGAAAACAAAATAGTTTACTTATAAGGAATACATTTAACATTAAATTAATTCATTCAATTAGAATACAAAAAGGGGAAAGTTAAAAATTTACATTTAATATTAACAAAAGGCAATCATTCAGTTTACTTTCCATCCATAAACGAACACCAAAAATGAGAACAAAAAGTAAGGAAAACGAACTAGTCAATTCGACTATTCTCCCACGAATGCAATTATCATTCTCCAATCAACTATTTCTACACCCTTAAAGTAAGTAGAAAGGATTTGTCGGGCGTATCCCATTCAGTACCCTTGGGCAGTAGTAAGAAATATGCAACGGGTACTGAAAAATTCATGACTGCAGCTAAAGAAGATTTTGAAAAGTTAGTGAGTAGAGAGTAAGGTTCCCCTGCCATATAGGACCAGAAAAGCATCCCTTAAAGTAAGAAGAAGAGATTTGTAGAGCGTACCCCATTCAGTGTCCCTAGACAGTAAAAATAAAGAACGGGTACTGCAGAATTCACGGCTGCGGCTAAAGAAGACTTAGAAAAGTTAGCGAGTAGAGAGTAATGTTCTCCTGCAGTATAGGAACTGAAAAGCAGCCCTTAAAGTAAGTAGAAGGAATTGGAAAACGAAAGGAAAATCAAGAATTAAGAATTGGAATGTTGGTAGTATCAAATGAATGGGAAGAAAATGCCAATAAGGTAAAAAAATGAAAACTTGTAAACCAGGTATCTGACCTGTAATATTATATGGAGTGAAACTTTGGAACTTTTGGAGAGAACCAATATGAGGAAGGTGAGATGGGTTGTTGGAATATTACCACTGCAAAGGATGGAGAGTCAAGGTATAGGGAGAGTGTGTGTTATATATAATGTAATGTAGGGAAGCTCGTTTGAGATATTATGACTTTGAAATGAGAAGTGAAGAGCTGGAATCAAACAATAGAGCATAAAGTCAGTGATGAGGAAGAAGAGGGTCAGGCGTCAGCGGATGAGATGGACGTGGTGAGAAGGGATAAGGGTGAGGTGAGAATAGACTAGAAATAGATGAAAGAAGGTGACTCCAGCGGTCGACCCCGTAATACAATGGGACTAATAAAGCCGAAAGAAGAAGACTTACGTATTATTCCACCATTCACGGAAAGTTACGAATACATCATTTGAACGTTTATTGATATTGGTTGAAAATAATCAGAGTTACGAATTATTAAATAATAATGGCAATACGACATTCTAAAGCCACAGTTTAGATAAAATAGTAACAAACGAAAAAGAAAAAGAAAATCTTTTCTATTCTTTATTAATCATATATTAATCTGGAAGAAAAATTATCAATTGCAATTCTCAAATTAGTTCTTTAAAAAAACTAAACGTGATTTATTGCATCATAGAAATGGTAACATATATATATTTTTTCTTTCCCATTTTTCATCTGGATCTTATTATTGCTGTTGACAGAATTCGAAAAAATTCTTCATATACAAAAATGCAGCCAATTAAAACAAAATTCTTGAAAGCCATATCCTGTTGCCAAAAAAAAAAAGAAAATAAATAAAAAATTGTAAACGTGATGTCTATGCTTTTTTTTTTTTTTTTTTTTTTTAATTGGCTGGTTAGGAAATAGAGAGACGTCAAATCTCCTTTAATATATATTCTTTTCATTCGTTTTCTAAGTATCATTATAGCTCTGGATGATGCATCAACCTCTCTTTCTTTTATTTTATAATTTAGATATCAAGAAATGCTGAATATAACAGACAAAACTATCTTATTCCTGAGAGCTATCAACTATCACATTTCAGCTATAAATATGATAGTCCTCATGATGGGCAAATTAATAAAAATTTTAAAACAAATTATTATTTGATAACCAATATTTTCCCGATTAAATTATCCATATATATTTTGGTTTCTGATTTCTCATTAACAGGGATATATGATCATTTTTATTAAAAGGCCTCTGGGTAGTTTGTACAGTCAATTGTAATCAATATTTAATCAACTGTTGAGAGAGAGAGAGAGAGAGAGAGAGAGAGAGAGAGAGAGAGAGAGAGAGAGAGACAGCAAATGTTTTTATGTTGACCAGGCTGACATGAGTCTTTTTATTGTTTATATATGACATATCTGTTTTTGACATTGTTAATAGTTTATATAGGACATATCTGTTTTGACGCTGTTACTGTTTTTAGAATGATATATTGTTAATTTATTCTCATCATTTATTTATTTCCTTATTTCCTTTCCTCACTGGGCAATTTTTTCCTGTTGTAGCCCTTGGGCTTATAGCATCTTGCTTTTCCAACTAGGGTTGTAGCTTGGCTAGTAATAATAATAATAATAATAATAATAATAATGATAATAATAATAATAATAATATATGCATGCACACATATACACTTTGCGCATCTTCTAATAAAAAAAGATTCAGGTCAAGTAGTTATGACATCATAACTGACTGATTTTCCAGAAATTTTAATTCATCGCATGATTTAGATGACGCAAATCAATTGTTAGGTTACTATAGTCAATTTTTTTTAGCGAGGCAGATTTGCACGGACTCGCAGCGGTGCCCTTTTAGCTCGGAAAAGTTTTCTGATCGCTGATTGGTCTAACCAATCAGCAATCAGGAAACTTTTCCGAGCTAAAAGGGCACCACTGTGAGTCGGTGCAAATCTGCCTCGCTAAAAAAAATTGACTATATAACGGATTTTGAGCGAAGCGAAAATCTATTTTTGGGTGAGATGGCCATGTCGCCTATTGGGTAGCTTCCTAGGGTATATAACAACTACGGCGATATTCCCAGAGAATTTACCTTAAGGTATCAGAATTCTAACTCCTGGAGCGAATATCCCTCGTGAAAGGGATATCGCGACATATCAGAGGACGTATATTTGACACGCCACATGGCAATCTGCACCCCGAACAGAGATTACGTATCGCAGGGGTCAATTGGCAAGAAACGAAATCGGGAAAGAAAAAGGGGGAGCCGCTCCCAAGGCTCCCTATCTCCCGTTTCGTAAGCGTGCCTGGCGCCAATCCTGGCGCCATCTGTAATCCTTGTAGCGTACACGAGGTGCTACAGATACTGTATGTAGGGAGGGGTCCTACAGCCCTTTCTTAGAAAGGGAAGGGCGGGTCCATCAGGACGACACGGCCATCTCACCCAAAAATAGATTTTTTGCTTCGCTCAAAATCCGTTTTTTGGGCTCAAGCCATGTCGTCCTGATGGAAGTATACCAGAGCATTACTGTATCTGTGGATTCTCAGAACGTGCCGTACTCCCCGGAGGTAATTTTTCCCCAGTCGACTAGACCTAGAGACCTAAGATGTTACCGTTATACATCTTTTCAACTAACTATAAACCATGTTAGAGCTTCCTGCCCCCTACAGGGAAGAGTCCTACTAGACTCTGGAAAAGTCTCGAAGAGTACATATACCTATGTATGAATACCAGGCAAGCTAATATAGTGGTCTCACCCTATATTAAGTAAAGCATAGTTTGTAAAGAACCACTGCGTCAATATGAAATATCGACCAGTTCTCCGCACAATACTTGTATTGGACAAAGGTTTATATCCGCATAGGAGGAAACTAGTAAAACCGCCATCGTCCCCTTATGGGACGGAGTCCTCCCGTTAAGGGAAAGCATAAACCAATGCAACATAGCTTGCCTAAAGGAACGATTCTATTAGAATTATCCAAGATAAGGTACATAGAATGAATGCTCAATTATACCAATAAATTGACACAGGTGAAGGAGACGCAAGGTTCTCAAGAACAAGTTTATTGACAGACAATAAACAGATAGGTTAACCACAATTATATATATATATAAGAAGAGGATAACCCAAAACTTTAAGCATAAGTATGATAGTAAACAGAACTTGTTTATCTGAAAGAAAAAACATTAAATGGCACTTTTAAGATACCGAGGTATCAAAGTCATAAAAGTCTGTATTACAAATCAATCACATTAGCGTTAGAAACGCTTGGCACACATGTCTGCACTTATGCTAGGTTCACCTTTGGAAATGGAACAGTCTACATGGGCAACTCTGTGCCCTCACTTAGTTTGTAGTACAGTATGTAACTACACACTCACCCTGGAATTAATCGTCCCAATTAAAACCACTGTTCCTCGCAGAGTTAAACAGTAGGGTTAACGACGCGACCCACTGCTACCACAGATCTCTTTAGTTCCTCTACTTGCTTCGCATAGTGGCGAAAGAACACTCTGGAAGACTTCCAGCCAGTGTATGAACGGAGATGTTCAAAATCCATACAATTAAAGAAATTTAAGGATGAGGCAACTTTCCTCGGATCGTGACCTGCGGGTGTACTGTCAGGATCCGCTCTGCGAATAAAATATGTGATTTTCGCTCTGAGTTGATTCAGAGATAAATTTGAGCCTGATGTTTCTCCCCTGAATAGTTGACCACCCTTGAAGTCTGAAGTTCTATGAAGATAGACCTTTAGGCATTCTACTGGACATAGAGATGCATCTTCTTTCAGAGGGCAGATTCTCCAGGGACCCCACCTGTTGGTGGGTAACTCATTCTTGGCGAGAAACGTAGGATCCGGAAACAGGTTCAGTTCTCCCCCATCCAGGAACTGAACACGACCTGCCTCTCTCAAGAGGGCTACAATCTCACTAACCCTGGCCCCGGACGCGAGTGCAAATAGGAAAATAACTTTTTGTGTCAAATCCTTTAACGCACACTCTTCATTGCTCAACAGAGAAGCGAAATGAAGAACTTTGTCTAAAGACCATGAAATGGCCTTTGGAGGTGCTGAAGGTCTGAGCCTAGCGCAGGCTTTCGGAACTTTATTAAAGATCTCGTTACCTAGGTCGACCTGGAAGGCATATAGAATGGGTCTTGTCAAAGCAGACTTACACGCTGAAATCGTGTTAGCTGCCAATCCTTGACCATGGAGGTGGAGGAAGAAAGATAAGCAGAAGTCTGTCAAGATCTCCTGCAGATTCTTCGCCTTGACAAAGGCCACCCATTTTCTCCAAGATGACTCATATTGCCTTCTAGTAGATTTGCACTTATATTCCTCTAGGAAGTCTATGCTGGCTTTCGAAATCCCGAAACGCTTTCTCACCGCTAGGGAGAGAAAATCATGAGCTGCAGGGTCCGGGTTTTCTGTAATGAAGCGCAGACAGTCGACTTCTGGACTCGCTGGGTCAGAACTGGATCTGGTAGCGGTACAAACTTCAGCTGTAGTTCCAATGCCAGGGGGAACCACACGCTGTTCGGCCACTTGTGGGACACTATTGCCGCTACCCCCTTGAAGGATCTCAGTTTGTTGAGGACCCTCAACAGAAGGTTGTGAGGAGGGAACAGATAAATCCTGGACCATCTGTTCCAGTCGAGGGACATGGCGTTCACTGCTTCCGCTAAGGTGTCCTCGTACGGGGACACGTACAGGGGCAACTTCTTGTTGTCTTTCGTCGCAAAGAGGTCTATCTGCAGTTCTGGGACTTGATTCAGAATGAAGGAGAATGATCCTGCATCTAAGGACCATTCCGACTCTATCGGTGTGAACCTGGATAGAGCGTCCGCTGTCACATTGCGGACTCCTTGAAGGTGAACTGCCGACAGGTACCACTTCTTCTTTTCCGCCAATCAGAAGATGGCCAACATCACCTGGTTGAGAGGTGGTGACCTCGATCCTTGTCGATTCAAGCATCTCACAACTACCTCGCTGTCCATCACCAACCTTATGTGGATCGAGTGACGCGGGGAGACTTTCTTTAAGGTAAGGAGCACTGCCATAGCTTCTAGAAAGTTTATGTGAAAGGTCTTGAATAGCTTGGACCAAGTCCCCTGGACTTTTTTCCGATGAGAGTGACCTCCCCATCCCTCCTTCGAGGCGTCTGAGTGAATCGTCACCGACGGGGGAGGTGGCTGAAGAAGAACCGACTTCTTTAGATGTCTGGCTTGGGACCAAGGCCTGAGAAGAGTACGTAGCCGAAGCGGAACTGGTCTTCTCAGATCTCTTCGCGCGTTTGATGCATAACTTCTCCAAACTCCGGTTGCATCCTTTAGCTGTGCTCTTAGCACTGGGTCTGTCACCGAAGCAAACTGGAGAGAGCCCAGTACCCTCTCCTGTTCGCGTCTTGATATCCTTTCGGAATCTAGAAGTCTCTTGACAGAACCCGCTATCTCCTTCCTTTTCTTCGCTGGGATAAAGAAACGGTGTGACAAAAGGTCCCAGTGGATTCCCAGCCACTGGAACTTTTGAGATGGAGAAAGTCGAGACTTTTTTCTGTTGATCTTGAAGCCTAGGTACTCTAGGAACTGGATCACTTGACTGGAAGCTTGCAAGCATTCTGTCTCGGATGCTGCCCACACCAACCAGTCGTCCAGGTAGGCTACTACCTGAATTCCCTTTAGGCGTAATTGTTTGAGAGCTACGCTCGCAAGCTTCGTAAAAATCCTTGGGGCTATGTTTAGCCCGAATGGCATGGCTCTGAAGGCGTATAGTCTTCGTTGTAGCCTGAACCCTAGGTAGGGGGAGAGTCGACGGTTGATTGGAATGTGCCAATAGGCGTCTGACAAGTCTATAGAGACGGAATATGCCCTCTTGGGCAGTAAGGTCCTTATGTGTTGCAGTGTTAGCATCTTGAATTTGCAATTCACTATGAACTTGTTGAGTGGCGACAAGTCCAGATTGACTCTGAGCTTTTCCGAGTCTTTCTTGGGAACACAAAACAGCCTCCCTTGGAATTTGATGGACTTCACCTTTCGGCTCACATTTTTCTCCAACAGTTCTTGAACGTACTCCTCCAGAACGGGGGTGGAGTGTTGGAAAAACTGAAGGCACGGGGGTGGAGTGCTGTACCAGCTCCAGCCCAGTCCATTCTTGAGTAGGCTGTGGGCCCAGGGATCGAAGGTCCACCGATCCCGAAATTTCAGAAGTCTCCCTCCTACCGGTATCATCTCACTTGGACTGCTGTCCTGAGGTCTTGCCTCCCTGACCACGACCACCCCTGAATCCCCTTCCCCTTGAGGGGCGCCTAGACGAGCCTCTGGTTGCTCCTCTAGGCTTTGCTCGAAAGGAAGTAGACTGCCCTTCGAACGATGGGGTGAATGCCGTGGACTGTGTCGACACGGCCTGGGGTACCCACTGAAAAGTGGTCGGGGTTTGTGCCACGATCTGGGGCACTGGAGGCAATGGCAATTGCAGTTGCTGCTGCTGTCTAAAAGGCTTGGCTGGCCGAGACGGTAGCCTAGTCTTCATAGTCTTCCTCTTTGGTTGAGGACCCTCATCCGGGGAAGACTTTCTTTTGATAGCCAGGCCCCACTTCTGGAGAAGGTTTCTATTCTCCAAGGCGGCCTTATCAACAACTTCTTTGACCAAATCGGTAGGGAAAAGGTCTTTGCCCCAAATGTTGGAGGAGATTAGTTTCCTTGGCTCGTGCCTCACCGTAGCCGAGGTGAAGACAAACTCCCTACAAGCTCTCCTCGCCTTGACGAAGCCATAAAGGTCCTTCGTCACTGTGGCCAGATGAGTCTTGGCCACCACCATGAACATTTCATGGACCTTGGGGTCACTTGCCATCGTCTCAAGAGTAGTCTGAAGAGACATTGAGGCAGCCAGTCTTTCTTTTGTCTCGAACTCTCTCCGCAAGAGAAAGTCAGACAGCTTAGGGAGGTCCTCGCCGAACTGACGTCCGGCAATATCAGCCTCCAACTTCCCAACTGAGAACGTAAGATGGACGTCCTTCCAGTTTTTGTGGTCCATAGGCAGGGCCAGCGACAAGTGTTTACACTCCTCCAGGGAGGGGCAAGGCTTGCCGGCCTCGACTGCTTTTAGTACAGCCGCAAACCCTTTCTGTAAAAAGGGGAAGGCTCTAGCAGGAGAGGACACAAAGGAAGGGAGCTTCTTGCTCAATGCAGCTACCTTTGAGTTAGAGAAGCCCCTCTCTTTCAACGAGGATGAAAGCAGAGCTTGAGCCTTAGCATGGTCCATCACTATGACCTCCTTCGGCTCTGTCTCCTCCTTTGAAGCTGGTTCCTTCCTCAGCCGGACATAACAGTCTGGATATGATGCCTTGCTGGGCCAGAATTCCACCTCCTCTAGGGGAACTGAACCCAACTTATCCGAGATGACGATCTTTCCAGTCGTCATCGGCATGTGCTCAGCATACCTCCATGGGTTAGCATCTGAGCGCAAGGGAAGGTCTTTCACCTTGAGCCTTTTCTGGGGCCCATGTGATTCTGCAAGGCTCTGCATCCGCAGCTCCATTGCAGCCGCCTTCTCCTGATTCTCCTTCTGCATTTGTTGGATCATTCCAACAATGGAGGAGAGGGCCTGTCCCAGCTCTACTGGGAGACCGGCCGATGTTGAGGGAATAGGCTCCGGGACCTGAACCGGAGTAGCCGACACCTCGTCGACCTCTTCCTCTACAACGTCTGGGGCTTGAACTTCATCCTGGGCTTCTGCCAGGAGGTCTTCCTCCAGACGCTCGTCCATGTCAGACATCCTGTCATCTAACTGGATGTCTTGCATAGCGACCGCAACTTCAGCATCCACCTGGATCTGAACTTGGGGGATCTCCTCTTGAGGCTGGGGAATCACTGCATCAGCTGATGCCTTAGGGAAAAGATACGCCCTCATCTTCTCACTTGGAAGATAAGGTCCAGAGGTGTTCTTCTGGAAGCCCCTTACCCAGGTACGAAGCTTCTCCCTTGCTATATCCCTTGATTCCGCCGTCCTAGGGGAATCAAAGGCCTCAGTAATCAGGTTAGTGCACACAGTACATACCTGAGGGTCCCAATACCGGAGATCACCCTTGGAGACAGCGCATGCTGCGTGTCTCCTACAAAACTCATGTCTGCAGAGGTTCTTGCTGCGGACGTTGCAGAAAACACTTCCACACTTCGGAGGGTCCTCATGTAAAGAGAAGAAATTTCCATGAGTATCAAGTGAACTATGTATCACTGGATATGCATAGTATAGCATAACAATTCAGAAAGGAAAGACACACACTTGTGTTTCCCTCACAACCAATTGTTGCAGCCTTCCAGATAATAAAATCGAATGGTTAATCTCTTCTAGAATAACCAATGCAAAATTTCCAGAGGAAACAGGTGGAGATCACACCTAAGCAATGATTTTAAAATCCTGGATAACAGACAAGAAAGAACTCACTTTCTTATCTGTAGGGCAACAGTAAAGGGCTGTGCAAGAAAACACAAAAGTGTTAGAACACACAGTGCTGTACCAAAACCTATACTATAGTTTTCTTCTTACAGTATATGTTATACTGAAGAATACTGGTACAGTATAGGAGGTTATGTGCCGGCCGGCAATTGCCGGCCAGCACACACCATAACTAGCTTTAAAGTATACTACTTAACAGCTATAAGGCGGCAGAACGCTGGTTCAAATGCATGTGCCGGCCGGCAGTAACTGCCGCCCGGCAACAGCCAATGTCGGTTGGCAATGACTGCCGGGCGGCAACTACACAAGGTAGTACCCGGCTGCCGGCCACACTCTTGGCGACCGGCAGACAAGGGCTGACATTAGCCGGCCGGCAAAGGTACACGACCGATGCCAGCCGGCAGCAAAAGAACCAGAGGGTATAGCACAAGAAGAATAACAGAATGGATGCCGGGATAAGAGTGTACACTACCTCCAAGCCCGGCAATCCGAAAGAGTGCATATAAGGAAGGGGAGAATCTAATTCAGGCTTCCTGTCCAATGCCGTCTGGCTCTACAGGCAGGCATGGATGAGGGACCAAGGGAGGTCCGGGCAGCACTCAAAGCAGAAGACCCTTGCCGGCCGGCAGCTCTGCCGGCCGGCAAGGGACTGAGTCAATACCACATCCTAACCTATTCTAGGTCCAGATGTAGAATGACGTACAGTACTGTAATGGCTAGGCCATTACGGAGATAGAGGGGGAAGGGACAAAAGAGGGTCCTACCAACCTTGCTTTAGTGAAGGATCACCCGCAGCCAAGAAACTCATCTTAGCCTAAGGGAGATCCAAGGAGGGAGGCCAGCAATACTTGCCAGCTCCCAGAGAACCAAAGCAAGGAAGGTGTTGCTACTCCCAGGGAAAGAATCTTATCCTCCCCCGAGAACAGCAACAAGGACTAGTCTGGTAGATCACAAAAGAAGGAATCATCTCTTACAGAAACCTTTGGTAGTGACCTAAGGAGGCTAAGCCTCCTATGTCTGTGTCAGGCCAGCGAGGGAGACTGTACCCCAAGCCAGACAAACACAGACTCAGACTAAAAACTCTGTTGTTCTGTCCCTCTTTGAAACCAGACTTACTGGAACAGGAAGGTACAGTAACACCCCAGTATAGTTTTATCGAAAGTTAATTCAGATAAACCACTTAGGGATAAGCCCAAGGCTTAAACAGAGGGAAAGGGATTGCATACCTTCTCCGAAGAAAAGAAAGCAACCGGGGAGTATGAGAAAGTATACTAAGGCTCCATAAGCAACTTAGCCTAGGCACCAAGAAAATCGATTACCTAAATCACCGAAACTCACTCGTATACTATCTTGGAAATATTCCACATAATCTTAAATGTATAAAAAACAGCCTAAAGCTTCAATAAAATTTTAATACACTCGGAAAAACCAAAATCATGCATGAAGTACTAGGACCAAACGACTAGGCTACATGGCCTAGCGTAGGCCAGAATTGGCGAATACTTCGCCAAAATAATACTAAAGCACGAAAGGAAATCCTATGTAACGCTAAATAGCTAAAATTTATTAAAGCAAAACAACCAGAAATGTCGCTCTGGCTAACTAAACTTATACCTAGCGAGCGACAGCGTCCATGACGCCTCCGGTAGGCTACGGCTCTTGTAACAAAGATTAAACCTATTAATCACTTAAAAAATTACCAAGAGCCTACATTTATACATAAAAGACATGGTACTCAACTTATCAGAGGCCGACGAAGTTGGAGAAGCCATGAAAAGTAGAATAAATCCAAGATTTGCGAGAAACACAGGAAAAAACACCGAGTTGTTAAGCTACGCAAAAAGGAATACAGATGGCGCCAGGATTGGCGCCAGGCACGCTTACGAAACGGGAGATAGGGAGCCTTGGGAGCGGCTCCCCCTTTTTCTTTCCCGATTTCGTTTCTTGCCAATTGACCCCTGCGATACGTAATCTCTGTTCGGGGTGCAGATTGCCATGTGGCGTGTCAAGAATACGTCCTCTGATATGTCGCTATATCCCTTTCACGAGGGATATTCGCTCCAGGAGTTAGAATTCTGGTACCTTAAGGTAAATTCTCTGGGAATATCGCCGTAGTTGTAATATACCCTAGGAAGCTACCCAATAGGAACTTCCATCAGGACGACATGGCTTGAGCCCAAAAAACGGATTTTGAGCGAAGCGAAAAATCTATTTTTGGGTGAGATAGCCATGGCGTCCTGATGGAAGGTTCCTTTTTGGTAGCTTCCTTGGGTATATAACTACTAAGATATTCCCAGAGAATTTAACCACAGGTTATCACAGAATTCTAACTTCTGGAGCGAGTATCCTAAAGGTTTCCCTTTAAGACATCGTATATCAACAGGGGACGCATGTATTAACGCGCCACATAGCTATCTGCACCCCATACAGAGTTAACACTTCGATATGGAGGGACGGAGAATAGCTGGGGAGCTGTTCCACAGCTAATCTCGTCCGTGGCTACTTTTGGTACTCGAGACGTAAACAAACGGGCGCCATTGCTAAATGACGTCACGTCCGTCCTCATCCTGAAGCCAGTTGCTTGCCGATCACCATGATACAACAGCGCAGGGTGGGACCTGACAAACTGAACGAAGTAGCAGGGAGGGTCCATCAGGACGCCATGGCTATCTCACCCAAAAATAGATTTTTCGCTTCGCTCAAAATCCGTTTTTTGGGCTCAAGCCATGGCGTCCTGATGGAAGAGTACCAGAGAATCAATGTATCGTGGTAGATTTTCCCCTTGTAGTATAAGTGCCTAGGGCTTTGACAGGATAAGCATAGTAACCTCAATAAGAGAACCGATGGGAAGAAACTTCCTGCCCCCCTTGGCAGCGAAGACCCAACGGACCATGCCGAAGATCAAAGTGGTCATCGAAGGGCTACTCACCTTGCTGGGAGAACATGAAGAACTCGGAGACAAGACTGAATGGTTGGCATTCATATAGGAACATTCACAAAGGCAGACAAGTGGTGGTTAGGCACTGTATGTGAATAGAGTCGTCTGGTCTCTAAGGTATGATGTAAGTAAGTATTCGAGTAGGAATATTACATTGCAGAAGTGAGTATATGATAAGGGTTGAACCCTTAGTCATCTTCATCGACATATGAGGAAGGGGATAATAAAACTATGACAGTCATGTATTTCCTAGTATAAGTAGGAGCGGATTGAGACGCATAAGTAATAAAATAGAAATTTTATTTCACCATTGCAGAACATGTTAAGGAAATGCAATAAAATTGTAAAAGTTATTTACAACAAATTATAATGTACATAGTCATGAAAGACTTGCTCTTGAATCTGAAAGGGAATTTCAAATTATTAGTAGGCACTCGTTCCAGAGGAACGTCAGTCTATTAAAATAAAACACATCATGCTCTAGGCATGCGGCACTCATGTGACGACTATGACATTTCACCTGGGAGAAGAACAGTCTATGAAAAAACACTAAGTGTTTTTGAAATCACTACATATCACGCGAGGGTCAACATAGGCACCCGAGGAGTTAGAGTCCCAAGTAACTCACTGTTCTATGCAGAGTTAGGTGCAGGTTTCATAACACTATCTGTGGCTACCACAAATGTTTGACTTCGTGCACTTGTTTCGCATAATGTTTGAAGAAAACACGCGAGGATTTCCAGCCTGTGAAACTCTTAAGACTTTCGAAATCCATACTCTGAAAGAAATTCAGAGACGATGCAACTTTTCTAGGATCGTGACCGGCGGGTGAACTGTCAGGATCCGCTCTGCGAATGAAGTAGGTGATTTTCGCTCTTAGTTGTTTCAGTGACAGGTCGCTGTCCGAAGTTTCTCCTTTAAAGAGTTGGCCTCCACCAAAGTCCGAAGTTCTATGAAGATAGACCTTGAGGCTCTCTACTGGATATAGAGAGGCATCTTCTTTCAGGGGGCATATTCTCCAAGGGCCCCATCTTTTGGTGGGTAATTCGTTTTTGGCGAGAAACGTCGGATCCGGGAAGAGGGTAAGGTCACCTGAATCTGTAAACAGGATGTGGCCCTCGTCCCTTGATAATGCCACTATTTCGCTGACTCGGGCTCCTGAAGCAAGAGCAAAAAGAAAGATAACTTTCCGAGTCAGATCCTTGAGAAGGCACGAATCATTGTCCAAGTTGGAGGCAAAATGGAGTTTATTGAAGATGTCGTTGGACAGATCAATCTGGAAGGCATACATTAGTGGTCTAGTCAAGGCCGATTTGCAAGTAGAAATCGTGTTGGCTGCCAAGCCCTGTCCGTGAAGGTGAATAAAGAAGGACATGCAAAAATCAATGGTGATTTCCGTAGGATTTTTGCCTTGACGAATGAGACCCATTTTCTCCAGGATGATTCGTATTGCCGTCGTGTGGATTCGGTCTTGCATTCCTCGAGGAAGTCTAGACTTTTCTTCAAGATCCCAAACCTTTTCTTCGCGGCTAGGGAGAGAAAATCATGAGATGAAGGTCCTTGATTTTCGATGATGAAGCGAAGACAGTCGACTTCTGTACTTGCTGGGAGAGTACTGGGCCCGGGAGAGGGATCAGCGTGGGCTGCAGCTCTAGGACCAGGGGGTACCAATTGCTCCGGGGCCACTTGGGAGCCACTAGGGCTGCTGTCCCTTTGAAGGTTCTCAGCTTGGAGAGGACTTTCAGCAGAAGGTTGGTGGGAGGGAACAGGTAGATCTTGGACCATCTGTTCCAGTCCAGTGACATGGCGTCCACTGCTTCTGCCTTGGGGTCCTCGGACGGGGCTACATATCAAGGAAGTTGATTATTGTCGCTCGTTGCGAAGAGATAGGTCTGAAGTTCTGGGACTTGGTGAGAGATGAAGGAGAATGATCTTGCGTCTAGAGACCATTCCGACTCTATCGGACTTGTCCGGGATAGAGCGTCCGCCGTCACGTTGCGGGATCCTTGTAGGTGAACTGCAGACAGGTGCCATTTCTTCTTCTCTGCCAGACGGAAGATTGTCAGAAGCACCTGATTATCTGGGGCGATCTTGAGCCTTGGCGATTGAGACATCGAACTACCACCAAGTTGTCTAGGGATAGACGAATATGGATCGAGGGAGGCGGGGAGAGTTTCTTCAGCGTTAGAAGGACCGCCATGGCCTCCAAGATGTTGATGTGAAACGTCTTGAATAGGGGAGACCATGTGCCTTGAGCCTATTTTTGGTGGGAGTGACCTCCCCAACCCTCCAGCGAAGCATCCGTGTGGATGTTGAGTGATGGAGGTGGGTGTTGAAGAGGAATGGACCTTTTCAGGGCCTTTGCTTCCGACCACGGCTTGAGGAGCAGCCGAAGTCCGTTTGGGAGCCGTCTCTTGAGGTCTCTTCGAGCGATGGATGCGGAACGTCTCCAGACTCCCGCGGCATCCTTTAGCTGTGCTCGTAGCACTGGGTTTGTCACTGAGGCGAACTGTAGAGAGCCTGGAACTCGTTCCTGCTGACGTCTTGAGATCCGTTTGGATTTCAGCAGTCGCTTGACAGACCCTGCTATTTCCTTCCTTTTCTTCTGGGGGATGGAAAGGCAGTGTGACTGAAGGTTCCACTGGGTTCTTAGCCATTGGAGCCATTGGTCTATGGAGACCGTGTAGGAACCCTGAGGCAGAGGGGTCCTTATCTGATGAAGAGTCAGCATCTTGAACTTGTTGTTCGCTATGAACTTGTTGAGGGGGAATAAGTCTAGAATGACTCTGAGCTTGCCGGAGTCCTTCTTGGGGACGCAAAACAGTCTCCCTTGGAACCTGGTTGACTTTACCCTCCTAATCACCTTCTTGTTCAAGAGATCTAGGACATATTCTTCCAGAAGGGGGGAGATTGTTGGAAGAATTGCTGGAAGGTTGGGGGTGGTTGAGTCCAACTCCAACCTAGACCCTTGTCGACGATGCTGTGTGCCCAGGGATCGAAGGTCCGACGATCCTGGAATTGGCGGAGTCTTCCTCCCACCGGAAGCACTTCATTGCTTCTGGTGTCCCGAGGGTGTACCACCTCGGCCGCTAGCTCCCTTTCCTCCTCTGCCTCTGGAGGGACGGCGAGATGCGTCTCTGCCTGCACCTCTGCTTGAGCCTCAACCTTTGGGACGAAAGGTAGTCGTCTGTTGCTCAAAGGCAGGGGTGAAAACCGGTGATTGGGGCAAGACCGGTTGGGTGACCAGCTGAAAGGTCTGTTGTGGCTGAGCAGCCACTTGGGGAGTAGCGGGTCCCGGAAACTGCCGTCTCTGTTGACGTTGCTGGGGTTTCGGCTTGGAGGATCTCCTCTTAGGTTGAGGGCCGTCGTCCTGAGAGGATTTCCTCTTCTTCGACATGCCCCACTTGTGAAGAAGGTTCCTGTTCTCCGTGGCGGCCTTGTCGGTAATCTCTTTCACCAGATCAGAGGGAAAGAGGTGCTTACCCCAGATTTTGGAGGAAATCAGCCTCCGGGGTTCGTGTCTCACTGTGGCACTTGAGAACACGAATTCACGACAGGGTCTCCGAGCCTTCATGAAGCTGTATAAGTCCTTGAATACAGTCGCCAGATGCGTCTTGGCGAGCACCATGTAGTGGTCGGGGACTCTAGTGTCACCGGCCATGACGTCAAGCTGGACCTGGAGGGACATGAATGCGGCAAGCCTTTCTTTCGTATCTTGTTCCCGACGAAGGAGGTGGTCATTAAGTTTCGGGAGGTCTCCGTTAAACTGACGTCCAGCAACGTCAGGATCTAGTTTTCCCACCATGAAGGTATGTTGGACATCCTTCCAGTGTCGAGCATCGGGGGAAGTGACCAGGGAGAAGGGTCTGCACTCCTCCAGTGCAGGGCAAGGTTTCCCTTCTTCCACTGCCCTATGTACCGCTGCGAAGGCCTTTTCCATGAAGGGGAGGATCGCATCATCAGGTGCGACGTAGGTAGGGTGCTTCTTGCTCAACGCCGGAAGCTTTGAGCAGGTAAAACCCCTACTTTTAAGGGTGTTGGCCATCATAGCCTGGGCCTTCGGGAGATCGAACACTATCACCTCCTTAGGTTCGGTCTCTTCTTTAGAGGCAGGTTTGGATCGAAGCCGGACGTAACAGTCCGGGTAAGCCTCAAAACTTGGGAAGAATTCAACTTCTTCCAGGACAACTGAGCCGACCTTCTCACTGATGAAGATCCTGCCCGTTGTGATCGGCATATGCTCGGCATACCTCCAGGGGTTGGCGTGCGAGCATGCAGGGAGGTCCTTAACCGAATTCCTTTTCGGCTCCTTGGAACTTCCCATGGTCCTGATGTATTCGTGTGTCTCACGGAGTTTCTTGTCCATGATGGCTTCGAGCGTCCGAAACATCTCCTGGGCGCTGGTTGGGATGGGGTCCGGGGTGGCGGAGGTAGACGGGAGTGATACTTCCGTCGGTGTAGGAGTTGGGGTGGTGGTGGAAGGCGGAGCGACCTCTTGCTCCGACCCAGCGTATTCCACTTGGTCCTACTCATAGTCCGATTCTTCGGCCATGAGGTTCCTCTCCGTTGTCTCCGACACTTCCGACATACATTCCGCGTTGTCGGTATCCAGGCGACACTCGTGCATGGACTGAGCCATGACAACATCGGGTTCCACCGTGATCTGGACGGTGGGGATCTGATCCTTGGGGACCACAGAGTCTGGGGATGCCTTTGGGAACAGTAAGGCCCTCAAGTGTTCGGTGGCAAGGTTCGGTCCAGTGGCGTTCTTCTGGAAGCCACGCACCCATTTGCGTAGCTTCTCTCGAGAAGCGTCCCTAACCTCCGCTGAGGGAGGGTTATTGAACGCCTCGGCCAGGCGTTCCTGGTAGACCGTACAGTTCAGTGGGTCCCAGAACTTCAGATCACCTTTTTTGTTTGCACAAGGGGCGTGAGTCCTACACGCCGTGTGCCCATAAAAGTGCGGGCGCTTCACTCCACAGAAGCCATGGTCGCACTTCACGTACTCCTCCTGTAAGAGAAAGAGGACATGAGTATGGGGGAGTCATAAGGATGACTTCTATTTTAAGGTTAAGTATTAAGTGATTAATCTTTCCCCTAATATTAAGTGGTAGAAATACTGTGACGTTCAGAGAGTGGGCGGAAAAGAAGGAGATAGACACATCCTCCGTGTAACCCGCCCGGCCGGTTACCGTAACCTTATCCGTAGGCAATTTGTTGTGACCGAGGACACAGGGCAGAATTCAACATAGCATGCCGTGAAGGCAGTGGGAATTCTAGTGGGGATTGCCAAGGATATAGAACTGGGACTGAGGCCACTCAGACCCAAGGATTGGGAACGTAGAAGATCCCATAGGGTAACGGTTTCCGGTAACCGGCCGTGCTAAGATACACGTAGCATGCTGGAAATCTGTGATATGCAAGAAGACAGCATGGTTACTAATGGAACGGTAAGGCAATACCTATCCATTATGTAATCAAACCATCTGGTTGCGATGTAGGGCTATCAACATCAGATGATAGCTAGTAGAAGGGGGTGCAAGTCGCCTTGACGCCTCCGGAAGGCTCCGGCACACCGCCGGCACGCCGGAGGCTGCTCCAGCAGAGTTTCTGGCATTAGGGAAGACAATATAGAAATCAAGAGTAAAACTAGGGTGGCGGCCGCCGGCACAGCGGCGGCACGCCGGCGGGGAGCGGCGGCTCCGGCAGCCGGAGGTTGCCGGATTGGTGACAGGAACGAGGATGGTTATAGCAGAACCGGACTGCCGGCAGCGGATGCCGGCACTCCGGGGGCCGGCCGGTGGACGGACGACTGAAGCTATGAGGAAAGAGGGAAGGCCATCGGCTAGGCGCCGGCGGCAGGCGGCAGTCCCCCGGCACACGGAGGACTGACGGCCCAGAGGGCAAGGGGTAAGTCACCAAGGTAGGAGGTGGGTATCACCGACAGTAGAGGCGGCAAGGGACCGGCACCAGGATAGTGAAAGAGATAGAAGGGGGGGGGGGGATGTAGGGGTCCGGCCACGGACCCCAAGGCATCCCACCTGAGTGGGTGTACCCATGATAGAGGCTAGCCCTATCACCCAGAAGCAGGGGCCGCAGAGGACAGGGAGCTAAGGGAGCCCAAGGGAGGGCAGGGAACACCCAAGAGGGGGGAGAACCCCTGTAGACAGAATGCATCCAGTGGTTAACCCCATAGGACACTATGAAGGGTATACGTACCAGAGCGGACTGCACACAGGAGCTCAAGGTAGCCCTATCACTCCACCCTAAGGAGGAGTTGTAGGACAGGGGACAGATGGGCATAGACCTAAGTATAGGCTAGGCCATACAAGAGATAGGTGGGGAGGGGAGAAGAGAAGGGTCTTCTGTGGGGGAGGTTCTGTACCAGAGCGGCCACCAAGGAAGGGAGGACACTCCCTAGCCTAAGGTAAGGCAGCCTGTCTGAAAACGGTGCATGGGTATCGTTTCAGCAAGGTACAGAACTAACCCCTCCAAAACCTAACCTAGATCAGGGATGTTACACCCCGAACTAGGAAGGATGGAAGACGTATCGCTATTGCAGGGAAGGTCGGAGACCTAGCCCCAGCAATAGAGGAAGGACTAGCCGTTCCTCATTCTCGGACGCAACCCTAAGGGGGGATCATTCCCTTAGGGAGGACAGAGAAGCGATATAATACTCTGATATGAGCTTGATCCCCTTACGTGGTAGGGGGAGCAAGGTTACACAGAGGGAAAGCCCTAAGGCAGGGGATGAAGGAAGCATATAGGGGTCCTACTTGTAGGTTAGGTTAGAAAGACACACTATCTAACCTGTCCCTTATATGGTCCCTGAAGGCGAAAACACTTGCATCACAGTCAATAGTATTGTAAAATAATGCCACTATCTTCATAAATAAACCTAGGATCACTGATAAATATCATGCATGAACACTGATATAGGCGCTCTGGCCTAGGGGCTATACTAGCCAACTGGTATGGGGTCAGTTGATGACCGATAATAAAGCGTCAAAACACGATATAAAAGTTCCTAGCTATGAAGACTAAATAACTAATAGTATCGATTAGTTAATGAGGCCGGAAAACGCTGTTGAGGCTATCTAAATAAGGCATGCAAAACAACAGCGACGCCATAAAATGGCCGGTCCGGTCGAGGCACAGCTCTGCCACAAAACATCAAATATCTCGAAAAGTAAAAGTTACTTTACGGTCAGAGCTTATTTAAACAATACTGGAACCTTGTACTCAACTTTCCAGAAGAAGGCGAGGCCGAGGGTAGAGACATGGCTAAGATGCAAGTCGATAAAGATCACACAGGGAAAAGTCCGACTAGTAAGGCAAGCTACTAAATGAAGGATGAGGACGGACGTGACGTCATTTAGCAATGGCGCCCGTTTGTTTACGTCTCGAGTCCCAAAAGTAGCCACGGACGAGATTAGCTGTGGAACAGCTCCCCAGCTATTCTCCGTCCCTCCATATCGAAGTGTTAACTCTGTATGGGGTGCAGATAGCTATGTGGCGCGTTAATACATGCGTCCCCTGTTGATATACGATGTCTTAAAGGGAAACCTTTAGGATACTCGCTCCAGAAGTTAGAATTCTGTGATAACCTGTGGTTAAATTCTCTGGGAATATCTTAGTAGTTATATACCCAAGGAAGCTACCAAAAAGGAACCTTCCATCAGGACGCCATGGCTTGAGCCCAAAAAGCCAATTTTATTACATAACTTTTTTAAATCTAAGGGTCCTAGGCTTCTGACGAACTATATGTTTCCAGAAAAATCGAAGTTCAGAGAAAATCCACCTTCCCCTTTCCGTGAGGTCCCTCTATGCTGCCTATACTAAATTTTTTTTAATGAGGCGCATTTGCACCGACTCGCAGCGGTGCCCTTTTAGCTCGGAAAATTTTCCTGCTCTCTGATTGGTTAGAATGATCTTGTCCAACCAATCAGCGATCAGGAAACTTTTCCGAGCTAAAAAGGGCACCCCTGCGAGTCGGTGCAAATCAGCCTCACTAAAAAGAATTGACTATAGCTGCTTTTCAGTTTCGCTGCTGCATTTTATAGGCGGGCGATATACGTGCGTGCGTATTGCGTATTGCCGAATCTTAATCACTTCTGACGTACCTCGAGCCGCCTCTCGCACTGCGTAAAGAACGGCGTAATGCGCAACGTGTCTCGCAATCTCCATAAACCTACTTCAAGTCCTGCGTAGTACGCCATTTGAGATTCTAGTATTACCATAGAGGCGCAAACATACGGTTGTGGTGGTCGATGTGGTAACGTCCCTGACTGATGAACGCCAGACTGGCGTTCGAGTCCCACTCAAACTAGTTAGTTTTTTTGGTCGCTGCAACCTCATTATCCTTGTGAGCTAAAGATGTGGAGTTTGAGAGAGCCTATAGCTCTATCTGCTGAGTCATCAGCAGCCATTGCCTGACCTTCCTTGGTCCTAGCTTTGGTGGAAAACGGTGCTTGGGCACTGATCATACGTATATATGGTCAGTCTCTAGGGCATTCTCCTGCTTGATAGAGCAATGTCACTGTCCCATTCCTCTGCCATTCATGAGTGGCCTTTAAAACTTTGGAGTTCGAGTCCAACTCAAACTCGTTAGTTTTATTGGTCGCTGCAACCTCATTATGAGCTAAGGATGGGGAGTTTGTGAGAGCCTATAGGTCTATCTGCTGAGTCATCAGCAACCATTGTCTGGCCTTCCTTGGTCCTAGCTTTGGTGGAGAGGGGTGCTTGGGCGCTGATCATACGTATATATGGTCAGTCTCTAGGGCATTGTCCTGCTTGATAGGGCAATGTCACTGTCCCATTCCTCTGCCATTCATGAGTGGCCTTTAAAACTTTAAACTAACCAAATGTCGTAAAGTTTAACGACTCTGTTAGGCTTCAACACGACTAATGGTGATTAGATTATTACCAAATTGAAGGTGGGGTCGTAATTAGCAAATATTTTGACCTCTATGACATATGTTGCATTGAATTACCCATGTGTGACCTCTGCAACATATTCATGAACGACTCTTTCTTTTCGAGTTAAGTATAAGGCACAGGAAGAGTTCTGTTAATTCTTAAAATGAATAAAACTTAAAGCATTATTTCACAAACTTTGCTCATAATTGGTTAGTGTTTCCAATGGCAAACACTTTAGTACCTTGTTTTCGAAGTTTGGGCTATTATCAAATTTATTTCGTTAAAGTATTGTCATTACCGCTCGTTGTAAGGAATATATTTCCCAATAGAGTTTATAGATAGATTCTATTGGTAAAATATTCCATGGATAACAGACAAATATTACTTTATCAGTTAATGTTATTCTGAAAAAAAAAAAAAAAAAAACAGTCGTTGAGAGAATTATATCATCCTGTTGAACCATCCTCAATATTTAAAGAATTATAATAGTTTTAGCAATTTCAGGTCACAGTAATTTACTTAACTGGAAGAAAGGAGAGAAATTCTTTTGTACACATAACTAGGATATTTTCCTAGGATAAAAATGTACTTCTAAGTATCCATAATTATCATATCTCATTTTAATGTTGAAAAAGGGGTTATTTCAGAGCCAGTTCTTTGTAAGTATGTCCCAGTAAGTTTATATTTTGTAAGAAATAGATATTTTTTTTATTACCTATGAAGTAAATTCGAAACATTTGAAGCAAAATAATATTTCATATTTTCTTAGGATTCGTTAATTATCCTGGAAAGTAATGTTTTGTTGAATTATTAATTAGGCTGATATAAAATAATGATTTACCGTTTCCACGAAAACTGGCAATTCTGTCTTTCCACAATAGAAATATATTTCCATATCAAATTATTCATCTACGATAACTAAGAGAAATATATTTGAAGCTGAAACCCATTTGCGCTTCCATTATTTTGTAAAACAACACCTACGAAAAACAATAACTGAAGAATTAAATAATTGTGAAATGCCCACTACATTTTATATGATAAACTTAACTTGAAAATGATATGGCACATTCAAATTGGACTCTCCTCTACAAAACATCCACTATAAAAAACAATAACTAAGAAATTAGTAACTGTGAAATGCATACTACATTTCATATAATGAACTTAACTTAGAAATAATATGGCACATTCATACTGGACACTCCTCTTCTACAAAACATATACATATACATATACATATACATATACATATACATATACATATACATATACATATACATATACATATACATCTATCTATCTATCTATCTATCTATATATATATATATATATATATATATATATATATATATATATAATAGAAATAAGTAACTGAGAAATACCCACTACGTTTCATATAATAAACTTGAAAACAATATGGCACAATCAAACTGGGCTCTCCCCTTCTACAGAACCTCCACTGAAAAAAAAAAAAAAAAAAAAAAAAAAAAAAAAAAAAAAAAAGTAACTATGAAATGCCCACTACATTTCATATAATAAACTCAACTCAAAAATGATATAGCACATCCACACTGGATTCTCCTCTTCCTCCAAATTAAAGGTCGCCAACTCTTAAAATCAAACGAAATTGGAAAATGATAGTAAAAGCAACGCCAAATTTAATGCCTCAGTTTCAATTCTGAACAGGTTTATGAACTTTCACTGTCATTTTCTACCACGGGTTAGAAACGACATCATAAATC
>NC_090731.1:16336401-16363901 GCF_036898095.1 Palaemon carinicauda | reverse complement strand
CTGTTCTCAGCCGTATTTCAGTAAAATACAAGCGACCGTAATTTTATCCTGTTTTGTTAATATATTATACGGGTTGGTGACCATAATATCACCCGGTTAGGACAATATATCCGTTTTCAAACTCGATAAATGCGTGGCAGCATTAATTCCAGGATTTTTTTTTTTTTTTTTTTTTTTTTTTTTTTTTTTTTTTTTTCTTTTACGGAAGGTTTTAGTATTGGAACTAATTGTCTTACTATAATAGTAACTCTAGACTCAGTATCCTCGAAGTTATGTTTTACGGATAAAACATTGGATTAATAACAAGAAATTCCAAATCTTACCATGCCCGAAAAAACGGGTAGAAGATATCAGTGTCTGCATTTGACTTCAAATAATTTTTCATGATTGTAATTTTCACATAAATTTACTGATAATAAAACTGAAATTTGTAAAATTTAGCATCCTATATAATCAGTTCTCTTGAGAAGATAGTCACTGATAATTTCCTATAGAAAAGGGTTAACCGCTCGTATATTTTTGTCATAGAATATTTTAATATCTGCTAAGAATCATTAAGGGAGATTTTCTAGTATTATTCTCTACATTAAGGATTTCAAGACGTATCGTTCTAGATAGTGTAATTCAATTGTATCTAATTAATTCCGGCTGGTGCTAAAAAAAAAAAAAAAAAAAAAAAAAAAAAAAAAAAAAAAAAAAAAAAAAAAAAAAAAAGATTATTGGACCTACAGATTCGTATAATTAACCTCATTAAGATTACTCCCTCTTATTTTCCCTTATCGGAAATGGATAAAAACTAAAGTTATTTTTTTTTATTATTCTTGCACCTACAGATTCGTATAATTGGCCCCATTAAGATTACTCCCTGGATTACAGTTACCATAGAGTTTTAGTGTGACATCACCATTTTATATAAATTTTCACACTGGCTTTATTAGCCCATTTTATCTCTAAGCAATAACCATCATCGCGACTCTGGAGATTTTAGGAATAATACCACGCCACATCATTAACACTTTACCTTTAGGGTTGTGGTGGCCGGTGTGGTGACATCCCTGACTGGTGAACGCCAGACTGGGGTTTGAGTCCCGCTTAAACTTGTTAATTTCTTTGGGGTTCGAGTCCTGCGCAAACTTGTTAATTTCTTTGGGGTTCGAGTCCTGCGCAAACTTGTTAATTTCTTTGGGGTTCGAGTCCTGCGTAAACTTGTTCATTTCTTTGGGGTTCGAGTCCTGCGCAAACTTGTTCATTTCTTTGGGGTACGAGTTCTGCGCAAACTCCTTAATTTCTTTGGCTATTGCAACCTCACCATCCTTGTGAGTTCAGAATGGTGGGTTTGGGGGAGCCTATAGGTCTATCTGCTGAGTCATCAGCAGCCATCGCCCAGCCCTCCTTGGTCCTAGCTTGTGTGGAGAGGGGGCTTGGGCGCTGAACATATGTATATGGTCAGTCTCTAGGGCATTGGCTCGCTTGATAGAGCAATGTCACTGTGCCTTGCCCCTGCCATTCATGAGCGGCCTTTAAACCTTTAATTGTAATTGTTCCCATCACGATTATCTAGATTAAAAATATTTGCCTTATTTCCAACATTATAGTCCATTTCTTTTAGCGATGCATATTTGCACCGACTCGCGGCGGTGCCCTTTTAGCTCGGAAAAGTTTCCTGATCGCTGATTGGTTAGAATTATCTCGTCCAACCAATCAGCGATCAGGAAACCTTTTCGAGCTAAAGGGGCACCGCTGCGAGTCGGTGCAAATCTGCATCGCTAAAAGAAATGGACTATAGTGTTTGGTTAATTGTACGACTGATTGGTTTTCTGATATATTAAATTTATTACTCAATTATCAAATCCTCAAATGAATATTTATTTCTATAAAACCTACCTTCATTCCACAGTCTTCTTACGAAGCCCTAGTCTCCCAGCACGCAAAACACTGATATGTACATTTGTTTGCATATTTTTGATAACTTTTTGAGAAACTTCAGGCATTTTCCAAAAGAATGAGACTAACCTGACACCTCTATGACGAAAATTAAGGCTGTTAGAGCAATTTGAAAAGAAAATATATTGCAAAATGTGTTTGAAAAAGAAAGCGCCTGGGGGTTAAGGGTTAGAAAGTTCCAAATATCTTTGGGGATAGAAAAATATTTCCCTTATTTTTAACATTAGTGGTTGATAAATTGTACGAATGTTTGATATCATATTCATCAAATTTACTACGCAATTATCTAGTCCGCAAATGAAAATTTATTCCTATAAAACCTACCTTTAATTGCGCAGTCTTCCTGCGAAGCCCTAAGCCAGGTCAATTTAGCGTATCGTCCAGAGAACGTTACATTATACCATCCTGATCACTATAGGACAATAACGCACCCGTTGAGATACTACCGCTAAAGAGTTATGGGGTCCTTTAACTGGCCAGACAGTGCTACATTGGATCCTTCTCTCTGGTTACGGTTCATTTTCCCTTTGCCTACACATACACCGAATAGTCGGGCATATTCTTTACAGATTTTCCTCTGTCCTCATACACCTGAAAACACTGAGGTTACCAAACAATTCTTCTTCACCCAAGAGGTTAACTACTGCACTGTTATTGTTCAGTGGCCACTTTCCTCTTGGTAAGGGTGGAAGAGACTCTTCAGCTTTGGTAAGCAGCTCTTCTAGGAGAAGGACACTCCAAAATCAAACCATTGTTCTCTAGTCTTGGGTAGTGCCATAGCCTCTGTACCATGATCTTCCACTGTCTTGGGTTAGAGTTCTCTTGCTTGAGGGTACACTCAGGCACACTGTACTATCTTGTTTCTCTTCTACTTGTTTTGTTAAAGTTTTTATAGTTTATATATAAATATTTGTTTTGATGTTGCTTTTCTTGGAATATCTTATTTGTCCTGTTTCCTTTCCTCACTGGGCTACTTTCCCTGTTGGGGCCCCCGGGCTTATAGCATCCTGCTTTTCTAACTAGGGTTGTAGCTTATCAAGTAATAATAATAATAACAACAACAACAACAATAATAATAATAATAATAATAATAATAATAATAATAATAATAATAGTAATAATAACGCAGCAATATCGTCTTCTATTTCAGATCTCGCTGACAGAACCCTTAGCACTAATTTGGTTTTCCGGGAATGAGAATTTCCGTGGGAAGCGAATTATTGGAAAAATGGAATATTACCACAAATTGGGATTGATATCTTATTTCAAAAGTCTTTGTTCTCATTTTGATTATTTTGATAGTTTCTATTGTTTTTACTGTTATTATTGTTTTTTACTGTTATTATTGTTATTATTGTTTTTATTGTTTTTATTATTAATATTATTATTATTATTATTATTACAGCTATAAAAATAATTGGAAAAGCAGGATGCTATAAGCTTAAGGGCTCGAACAGGGAAAAATAGTCCAGTGAGGAAAGTAAATAAGGAAATAAATAAACTACAAGAAAATTAACGAACAAATCAAAATAAAGTAATATAATAACTGTAAAAACATTAAAATAAATCTTTCATATATATAAATTATAAAAAACTTCAAAAAAAAAAAGAGGAAGAGAAGTAAGATAGAATAGTGTGCCAAAGTGTACGCTCAAGCAAGAGAACTCTAACTCAAGAAAGTGAAAGACTATGGTACAGAAGAAATAGTGTTTTCTGATGCACCCCAGTGTAATATATATATATATATATATATATATATATATATATATATATATATATATATATATATATATATAAAATACATACATACACACACACACACACACACATATATATATATATATATATATATATATATATATAAAATACATACATACACACACACACACACACACACATATATATATATATATATATATATATATATATATATATATATATATATATATCGATAAAAAACAATAACCAAGAACGGCTTGAGTTACTTATTAAATATTATCAACTACCTATACACAATTTTTTTTAATGAGGCAAAATTGCACTGACTCTCAGCAGTGCCCTTTTAGCTCGGAAAAGTTTCCGGCTACCTGATTGGTTAGAATTATCTTGTCCAACCAATCAGCGATCAGGAAACTTTTTCGGGCTAAAAGGGCACCCTTGCGAGTCGGTGCAAATCTTCCTCACTAGAAGGAATTGACTATAATTACTAATATATCCTTGTTTACAAACACCTATGCAAAAAAAAAAAAAAAAAAAAAAAAAAGAAAAAAAAAAAAAACATTAAGCCCAGGGTTCATAATATCTATAGGATTGCAGGATGCTATCAAGGGAAGGATTGTCATGATTTGCGAATATAGAACTACTTCGTTACCACTTAAGACAATAGGAAGCATTTTACACTAGTGAAATCTTTTGGTCTAATCATTCTTCTTATGTTGTTAACTTTCGCGAGGTTTATGCTCGGATATTTAAAGATTAAGTCATCTTATTAAGCATTCTACACACACACATATATATATATATGTATATATATATATATATATATATATATATATATGTGTATATATGTATATATATATACTGCAAATAAATATATTGTAACCACACACACACATATATATATATACACACATACTGTATACATATATTTATCCATATGTACTTGTGTGTATATATATATATATACTATATATATATATATATATATGTATGTATATATATATATACATATATATTTATATATATATATATATATACATACATATATATATATTTATACATACATATATATATATATATATATATATATATATATATATATATATATATATGTGTGTGTGTATATAATTTATATATATATATATAAGTGAAATAGAATGACATTTAACTTCACATTAACTATATAAACACTATCTTTTAGCATTTAGAAAAATATTACACATAGAATTCAAATTATATATTACTAGCAATCTCTAAAACATACAGATTTATTCAATAAATTCATATTATCGATTTATCTTATTTTATTTTTACAACCAAATATTCAATGTATAACAAATATGCAGAAAAGAACACGGTCAATGTCAAAGGTCAACTGGGAGAATCCTTTGGTCTAGAATATAAGTTAATTATGTGTGGTTTCATGATGAGCTTACCTTTTTCTATTAGATATTATCTTGTCACGCTCTTTCTCTTCAGGTCAGACCTCCTTTTCCCGGATTTTTTTTGCTTTACATTTTATTTGCTGAATGTAAACAACGTAATGTAAACATTCGATTGAGTAATAGAATTGTCAACATTTCCCAAATGTATTTGAATAATGGATTTGCTTAAAAGTAAATGGGTGTTACAGACTAATGAACATACAAACAAAGTTATTCCAGCACCTAAAAACATAACAGACACATCACACGTCTCGAACTGTCTACCTAACCGCGCCATAACTCCTCCCTCACTGCTGGAAGGAAGGACGATGGTGACTGGTACAATACACGAACATAGGCTACCGGGGTCTAAGCGATGTCAGGCAAGGGCAGCCAATCGGGACTACGGTCTACCCCAAAGGCAAAGTAAAGTCCTTCAAAAAGAAGGCAACCGGTCTTACCCCATATGGGTGAGGAAAAACGGATTTTGAGCGAAGCGAAAAATCTAATTTTGGGTGAGATAGCCATGTCGTCCTGATGGAAGGTTCCTAAGAGTAGCTTCCAAGGAATATATGAACTACAGTGATATTCCCAGAGAATTTACCTTTAGGTCTCCAGAATTCTAACTCCTGGCGCGAATATCCTTAACATTCTCTTAAGGATATCGCATAAATCAGGGGATGTACATTTGTTTGCATATTTTTGATAACTTTTTGAGAAACTTCAGGCATTTTCCAAAAGAATGAGACTAACCTGACACCTCTATGACGAAAATTAAGGCTGTTAGAGCAATTTAAAAAGAAAATATATTGCAAAATGTGTTTGAAAAAGAAAGCGCCTGGGGGTTAAGGGTTAGAAAGTTCCAAATATCTTTGGGGATAGAAAAATATTTCCCTTATTTTTAACATTAGTGGTTGATAAATTGTACGAATGTTTGATATCATATTCATCAAATTTACTACGCAATTATCTAGTCCGCAAATGAAAATTTATTCCTATAAAACCTACCTTTAATTGCGCAGTCTTCCTGCGAAGCCCTAAGCCTGGTCAATTTAGCGTATCGTCCAGAGAACGTTACATTATACCATCCTGATCACTATAGGACAATAACGCACCCGTTGGGATACTACCGCTAGAGAGTTATGGGGTCCTTTAACTGGCCAGACAGTGCTACATTGGATCCTTCTCTCTGGTTACGGTTCATTTTCCCTTTGCCTACACATACACCGAATAGTCGGGCATATTCTTTACAGATTTTCCTCTGTCCTCATACACCTGAAAACACTGAGGTTACCAAACAATTCTTCTTCACCCAAGAGGTTAACTACTGCACTGTTATTGTTCAGTGGCCACTTTCCTCTTGGTAAGGGTGGAAGAGACTCTTCATCTATGGTAAGCAGCTCTTCTAGGAGAAGGACACTCCAAAATCAAACCATTGTTCTCTAGTCTTGGGTAGTGCCATAGCCTCTGTACCATGATCTTCCACTGTCTTGGGTTAGAGTTCTCTTGCTTGAGGGTACACTCAGGCACACTGTACTATCTTGTTTCTCTTCTACTTGTTTTGTTAAAGTTTTTATAGTTTATATATAAATATTTGTTTTGATGTTGCTTTTCTTGGAATATCTTATTTGTCCTGTTTCCTTTCCTCACTGGGCTACTTTCCCTGTTGGGGCCCCCGGGCTTATAGCACCCTGCTTTTCTAACTAGGGTTGTAGCTTATCAAGTAACAACAACAACAACAACAACAACAATAATAATAATAATAATAATAATAATAATAATAATAATAATAATAATAATAATAATAACGCAGCAATATCGTCTTCTATTTCAGATCTCGCTGACAGAACTCTTAGCACTAATTTGGTTTTCCGGGAATGAGAATTTCCGTGGGAAGCGAATTATTGGAAAAATAGAATATTACCACAAATTGGGATTGATATCTTATTTCAAAAGTCTTTGTTTTCATTTTGATTATTTTGATAGTTTCTATTGTTTTTACTGTTATTATTGTTTTTTACTGTTATTATTGTTATTATTGTTTTTATTGTTTTTATTATTATTATTATTATTATTATTATTATTATTATTATTACAGCTATAAAAATAATTGGAAAAGCAGGATGCTATAAGCTTAAGGGCTCGAAGAGGGAAAAATAGTCCAGTGAGGAAAGTAAATAAGGAAATAAATAAACTACAAGAAAATTAACGAACAAATCAAAATAAAGTAATATAATAACTGTAAAAACATTAAAATAAATCTCTCATATATATAAATTATAAAAAACTTCAAAAAAAAAAGAGGAAGAGAAGTAAGATAGAATAGTGTGCCAAAGTGTACGCTCAAGCAAGAGAACTCTAACTCAAGAAAGTGAAAGACTATGGTACAGAAGAAATAGTGTTTTCTGATGCACCCCAGTGTAATATATATATATATATATATATATATATATATATATATATATATATATATATATATATATATATATATATATATATACATACATACGCACACACACACACACACACACACACACACACATATATATATATATATATATATATATATATATATATATATCGATAAAAAACAACAACCAAGAACGGCTTGAGTTACTTATTAAATATTATCAACTACCTATACACAATTTTTTTTAATGAGGCAAAATTGCACTGACTCTCAGCAGTGCCCTTTTAGCTCGGAAAAGTTTCCGGCTACCTGATTGGTTAGAATTATCTTGTCCAACCAATCAGCGATCAGGAAACTTTTTCGGGCTAAAAGGGCACCCTTGCGAGTCGGTGCAAATCTTCCTCACTAGAAGGAATTGACTATAATTACTAATATATCCTTGTTTACAAACACCTATGCAAAAAAGAAAAAAAAAAAAAAAGAAAAAAAAAAAAAAACATTAAGCCCAGGGTTCATAATGTCTATAGGATTGCAGGATGCTATCAAGGGAAGGATTGTCATGATTTGCGAATATAAAACTACTTCGTTACCACTTAAGACAATAGGAAGCATTTTACACTAGTGAAATCTTTTGGTCTAATCATTCTTCTTATGTTGTTAACTTTCGCGAGGTTTATGCTCGGATATTTAAAGATTAAGTCATCTTATTAAGCATTCTACACACACATATATATATATGTATATATATATATATATATATATATATATATATATATATATATGTATATATATGTATATATATACTGCAAATAAATATATTGTAACCACACACACACATATATATATATACACACATACTGTATATATATATTTATCCATATGTACTTGTGTGTATATATATATATATATATATATATATATATATATATATATATATATATATGTATGTATATATATATATATATACATATATATTTATATATATATATATATATATATATATATATACATACATATATATATATTTATACATACATATATATATATATATATATATGTGTGTGTGTGTGTGTATATAATTTATGTATATATATAAGTGAAATAGAATGACATTTAACTTCACATTAACTATATAAACACTATCTTTTAGCATTTAGAAAAATATTACACATAGAATTCAAATTATATATTACTAGCAATCTCTAAAACATACAGATTTATTCAATAAATCCATATTATCGATTTATCTTATTTTATTTTTACAACCAAATATTCAATGTATAACAAATATGCAGAAAAGAACACGGTCAATGTCAAAGGTCAACTGGGAGAATCCTTTGGTCTAGAATATAAGTTAATTATGTGTGGTTTCATGATGAGCTTACCTTTTTCTATTAGATATTATCTTGTCACGCTCTTTCTCTTCAGGTCAGACCTCCTTTTCCCGGATTTTTTTTGCTTTACATTTTATTTGCTGAATGTAAACAACGTAATGTAAACATTCGATTGAGTAATAGAATTGTCAACATTTCCCAAATGTATTTGAATAATGGATTTGCTTAAAAGTAAATGGGTGTTACAGACTAATGAACATACAAACAAAGTTATTCCAGCACCTAAAAACATAACAGACACATCACACGTCTCGAACTGTCTACCTAACCGCGCCATAACTCCTCCCTCACTGCTGGAAGGAAGGACGATGGTGACTGGTACAATACACGAACATAGGCTACCGGGGTCTAAGCGATGTCAGGCAAGGGCAGCCAATCGGGACTACGGTCTACCCCAAAGGCAAAGTAAAGTCCTTCAAAAAGAAGGCAACCGGTCTTACCCCATATGGGTGAGGAAAAACGGATTTTGAGCGAAGCGAAAAATCTAATTTTGGGTGAGATAGCCATGTCGTCCTGATGGAAGGTTCCTAAGAGTAGCTTCCAAGGAATATATGAACTACAGTGATATTCCCAGAGAATTTACCTTTAGGTCTCCAGAATTCTAACTCCTGGCGCGAATATCCTTAACATTCTCTTAAGGATATCGCATAAATCAGGGGATGTATATCTTGAAACGAGACATAGCGATCTTCACCCCGAATAGCGTTTTTGCTTCGAGGGGGAAGAGTGGCGATTTTGGAAGGGGAGCCGTTATCAAGGTTACCTTATTTCCAATACTACTATTGATTATCAAGATGGTGCCATATAAAAAGGACTTTAATAGAAGAAGAAGAATTATAAAAGAATCTAAATCACAGTTACACGTGTACACACTCTTGGTTTCTAAAAGGGTATTGCAATAAGGATTTCGCCTTTCAAATAGAAGTGCCAGTGCTCGGCAAAGTAATCCCTACCTGAATGTAATGGATTCATACTCTGATTCCTCTTCTATATCAAGAGTTATGCAGATTTCTTTTCTCAGTGAAGATTGCTTATTTTCTTTTTCATTATAATACCTATAATACATCATAAATAGAATGATATTTTTATGTTTTTTTATCCTAACATTTGTTCTCATTTTGTATGCCAAATCCTTCAGAGTTCGAGAAATGGAGAGCCAGCGAGCGAAAGAAATACTTAGGGCAATGATTGTTTGCAGCAAGTAAGAGTGTTATTATTATTATTATTATTATTATTATTATTATTATTATTATTATTATTATTATTACAAGTAGCTAAGCTATAACCCTAGTCAGAAAAGCAGTATGCTATAAGCCCAAGGGCTCCAACAGAGAAAAATAGCCCAGTGAGGAAAAGAAATAAGGAAATAACTAAACTACAAGAGAAGTAATGCAGAATTGAAATAAGATATATCAAGAACAGTAACAACATTTCAAGGTAGTAGGTTGACCAGGATACCAGCCACCCGTTGAGATACTGCCGCTAGAGAGTTATGGGTCTTTTAACTGGCCAGGCAGTAATACATTGGATCATTCTCTCTGGTTACGGTTCATTTTCCCTTCCCCTCACACACACACACACCGAATAGTCTGACCTATTCTTTACATATTCTCCTCTGCTCTCATACACCTGACAACACTGGAATTACCAAACAATTCTTCTGACTGCACTGTAATTGTTCAGTGGTCACTTTCCTCTTTGTAAGGATAAAAGAGACTCCTTCGCTATGGTAAGCAGCTCTTCTATGAGAAGGACACTCCAAAATCAAACCATTATTCTCTAACATTGGATAGTGTCATAGCCTCTGTACCATGGTCTTCCACTGTCTTGGTTAGAGTTCTCTTGCTTGTGGGTACACTCGGGTACACTATTCTATCTTATTTCTCTTCCTCTTTTTCTGTTAAAGTTTTTATAGTTTATATAGAAGATATTTTTAATGTTGTTGCCCTTCTTAGAATATTTTCTTTTTCTTTGTTTTCTTTCCTCACTGAGGTACTTTCCCTGTTGGAGCCCCTGGGCTTATAACATCCTGCTTTTCCAAATAGGGTTGTAGCTTACAAGCAATAATAATAATAATAATACTAATAATAATAATAAAAATAATAATAATAATAATGATAATAGATCTTTCTTATATAAACTATAAAAACTTCCCCCCCCAAAAAAAAAAACATGGGAAAAGAAATAAGTGTACCCTCAAACAAGAGGTAATGATTAAAAGTATTTTTTTTTTTTTTAATTAGATAGGTTAGGACGGTAACGAAAGTTTTAAATGTTTCTTATTTTTCATTTCTGTTTCCAGAAAGAGAAGAGCTCTTATTTCGAATATAAGAAGTATTTATTTGAATTTTTTAAAATCTTCGATATGTGTAAATGTCGAAAATGTGTTGAAATAAGAGGAGGATCCTACACAAAGTCTGAAAGGAACTCGAGGCATATTCAGGCAGTTCTCTCATACAAGGAAGTGGAGAGAGAGAGAGAGAGAGAGAGAGAGAGAGAGAGAGAGAGAGAGAGAGAGAGAGAGAGAGAGAGAGAGAGAGGAGGCGATTGCCTAAGCGGGAAGGTCGAGACTGAAAAGACCAGTAAATAAACGGAATAATCTATGTTTTCATAACATGAATAAATGCATCAAGTGAAGACTGTATGGAGATAAACAAATTCTTGACTCAAATAATTTTGTTTTTTTATGTTTTTACACAAAGTCCAGGATGACGTTTATGGCAGAATTCTCGTTTAGCGTAAAAATCTGCATTATCTTTTTCGCTATGTCTAACTTAAAGTTCATTCAATACGAGATTGAATTGGTTTCCATGGATACTTCGGAAGTCTTTTTTAGAACGGAAGAAAGACAGCTAAAGTTGAGTGCCAGGAGCATTGCATCGTGGCAGGGTCTTTCCTGAGGCAATGTAAAAAAAAAAAAAGAAAAAAAAAGAAAAAAAAAAATTGACATTCATGACATTCATCATTATCTCCTCCTACGACTATTGACGCAAAGGGCTTCGGTTAGATTTCGCCAGTCGTCTCTATCTTGAGCTTTTCAATCAATACTTCTCCATTCATCATTTCCTACTTCACGCTTCATAATCCTCAGCCATGTAGGCTTAGGGCATCCAACTCTTCTAGTGCCTTGTGGAGCCCAGCTGAATGTTTGGTGAACTAATCTCTCTTGGGAATGCGAAGAGCATGCCCAAACCATCTCCATCTACCCCTCATCATATTTACATCCACATATGGCACTCGAGTAATCTCTCTCATAGTTTCATTTCTAATCCTGTTCAGTCATTCAAGTAAGAAGAATTCTCGATCGTGTGTCATTTTGAAAATTAGATTAGGGTACAAAAATGTATCAACTCTTAATAGTATATCAGAAACTTTTGCATTTCAGAGCTGCAGTTTTGTCTACTTGTGTCTTTATTTCTCTCTCGATTTTTATGTCTTCCAAGTAAGAAGAATTTTCGATCGTGCGTCATTTTAGAAAATAAATTAATGTATGAAAGTGTAACATTTCTTAATAGTATAACAGAAACTTTTGCATTTCAGAGCTGCAGTTTTGTCTACTTGTGTCTCTATTTCTCTCTCGATTTTTATGTCATCCAAGTAAGAAGAACTTTCGATTGTGCGTCATTTTAGAAAATAAATTAATGTATGAAAGTGTAACATTTCTTAATAGTATAACAGAAACTTTTGCATTTCAGAGCTGCAGTTTTGTCTACTTGTGTCTCTATTTCTCTCTCGATTTTCATGTCTTCCAAGTAAGAAGAATTTTCGATTGTGCGTCATTTCAAATACTAAATTAATGTACGAAAGTGTAACATTTCTTAATAGTATATCAGAAACGTATGAATTTCAGAACTGCAATTTTCTCGTCTATTGGTCTATTTCTTTCTCGATCCAAAATAGATTTAATGAAACGTCGAAGGGGGCAGCAAACGGTGTAATTACAAGAGTTCGTGTGTTATTCCATTAGATAGTCAAAATTAACCACTGCGTGATGTTAATGATTGCTAATTTCCTTATCGGCAATTTTTTCTTGAAAGCTTAGCATTTAATAATAACGACTAGATTGCTTAAAGAAAAGTTTCCAGAAGGAAAAAATGCAAACAAAGGTACCAAGGAAACCCGACCTTTTATGGTGGTAGGAAATTATCTTTTTTTTTATTATTTTTATTATTTTTATTATTTTTTTCATTATTTTACTATTCGTTATTCCTTTTTGTTACATTAAGAACTATTGTTGACAATATCACTTACGACACAGCTCTTCTATTTTTTAATTAATTTTTCTATTGTTTTATTATTTTTTTATTATTTTACTATTTTATTAATTCTTTTTGTTACATTACTAATCACTGTTGAGATAATCACTCACTTACTAAACAGCTTTTTTTTTTTTTTGAATTTATTCATAGGTGGGGCATTCACATAAAAAGTAATTATTTTCTTCTAAAATTTATATGAATATTCACATAAATTTGTTAGCATAACAATAGAGATTTAGCTAAAATTTAGCTAAAATTAGTGCATGGTGCAAATTATGGGGTATGAAGTTGAATCCTAACAAAACTCAAAGTATGATTGTTAGTAGGTTATGGACGGTGGCTCCCACAACATGCCACCTTCTCACTTGTCCCCTATCAACTGTTGTGTGCTCTCCTCTCCCTAGCCTCTTCTGAGAATGTCGAGATAAGCTGAAACTAACGAATCAATGCTTCTGTGGGTTATCCATCGTTTCCCCGAATAGAAAATATATACTGAGGGGATCTTGAGCAAGTGTCTGGCTATATATATATATATATATATATATATATATATATGTATATATATACATATATATATATATATATATATATATATATATGCATATATATATATATATATATATATATATATATATATTCCAATGCTTCCTGATTACTCAAACTACTAGGAGTTTTCGTCAGCAAGGCTCTACAACGTTTACAACGCTTCCAGTAGGCTACATCAACATAACATAATATGAATATATATATATATATATATATATATATATATATATATATATAAATATACTGTATGTATATATATATATATATATATATATATATATATATGTGTATACACATATATATATATGTATATATATAATATATATAATTTACGTGTGTATATATATATATATATATATATATATATATATATATATATATATATATATATATCAGTTACACTTAGCTCTCCGCCGTCGTTCGGGTAAGGGGAGAGGGAATATTCATATTCTGGTGAGATGGGGTTACGTGTGTATGTGTATTCATATCTATCTAAATATTTAGCCTCCACTTTCTGACGGGTCGTGTACACTAGTATCTAATATATTTCATATCTGATGTCATGGTATATGATATTTACATATGTAGAACATAAATGGGATGGACTGTATTGAATTTAGGGAATCCATAATAAAACCAATATTTGTCAAGATCACCTCACTCACGCAAGATGATTTCACCCGGTCACTTGAGTCCTCGAAAGTTCTATGTAGTGTTGACATTAGTTTCATGTTTGCACAAATAATGTACAATTCTTTCAATATTTACAGTGTCTCAGAAAATGTCTTAAAAATGATAAACCCAGTCGGGACTGTGCACTTTCATACCCTTATACTTCGCGGTGTATTTGTATTTAATTGTCACTTCTTATGAAATATGAGCATTTATACATACTCACAATTTATTGAATATAACACTCCAATTTATAAATATTAGAGTTCTCTTGCTTGAGGGTACATTCGGGAACACTGTTCTGTTCTATTTCTCTTCCTGTTTGTTCTTTTGAAGGTTTTATAGTTTATATTTGAAAGATTTATTTTAATGCTGTTACTGTTCTTATGGTATTTTATTTTAATTGTTGATTACTTCTCTTGTAGAGTATCTATTTCCTTATTTCCTTTCCTCACTGGGCTATTTTCCCTGTTGCAGCCCTTGGGCTTATTGCATCCTGCTTTTCCAACTAGTGGTGTAGCTTAGCAAGTAACAACAACAACAACAACAACAACAACAACAACAACAATAATAATAATAATAATAATAATAATAATAATTTTGTGATACAACTTTCAACTCGTCTTTTATTTAGTAGCCCTTTATTATGAATAAAAGGGAATGTTACATTATGAATATGCTTTTCATATATCTATTAATCAAACTTTGGTTCTTTGATATCATCTTTCAGTATCTGTTTTTGGGAAAATGAATTATATGATTTTTTTACTTTATCAAACAGTCAAGTGTATGATAATGTTATTAATGAGGGATTTAATTCTTAAGCTTTTTTTTTTTTACCATAAAATTGAAAAAGAGGTTGATTTCTATTATACCACTAATGTCTGCGTATTAGTTAAAATGAATATGTCGTAGTAATATGATTCTTTCATTTTCTCTCTCTCTCTCTCTCTCTCTCTCTCTCTCTCTCTTTATATCTCTCTCTCTTTATATATGTATATATGTATATATATACATACATATATATATATATATATATATATATATATATATATATATACATATGTGTGTGTTTGTGTGTATGTGTGGGTAAATGTGTTTTCCGTGCCTATGTATCTTCATGTAAAAACATAATCTTTCAAAATAAATACCAAATAAACTGTCCACGCCATGTCCTCTTTTTATCAAGTCCCTATTTTTCTATTCAATATCCTATTAATTTCTGCATTTACGCACGATGCCTAATATCTACGCAAGCAGAAACTTCTAAAATGCAGGTCATGCGTATGACTGGAGCGTCAAGCCTCGCTTTCCCGTGTTAAAGTGCTTGTCTTTATTTCCACGTTCCCTGCTTTCTTTTGTTGGCTGTAACTCCTTCACGGTTTGTGCTTTTCCATCCTGCTTCCTTACAAAGTTGGGCTGCGCTGTTCCTCTATTCTTTGTGCTTGTGCTTTAACGTAACCTCAAAGGACTGCTTTGTTCTTGCCTCCGTCTTTGAAGAGGAAACTTTTAGTAAAAGGCCCGAGTCGCTCTGTCTAAAGTTGCGTGTACACTTTTTAAAATATTCACCGACGTTTTCGGAGATCAACTATTTACTTGTTCTGTGAGAGAGAGAGAGAGAGAGAGAGAGAGAGAGAGAGAGAGAGAGAGAGAGAGAGAGAGAGAGAGAGATACTCTGATCTTCCACTGTTTAAGTAATTGTAAACAAAATGCGAATTGCTTGAAAGGTTTAATTCCTAGGCTTCAGATTAGTGTCTCTAAAGCATGTGCTTAGTGATTAGCTCAAATTTGGGTATCTGAAATTTAAAATCTAGAAATATTCAAGAGTACATATTTTCTTAACTTTTCATATGAATTTGATTTTCCCTTCTTCCTATTGCTATCTTATTAAGTTATTCAGTGTATAGTATATGAATATAGATAAATATCCATTATATTCTATTCTAATTTTATTCCTTGAAATCATGTGAATATAATTGTAAGGTGATTTGCAATATATTGAAAAATCTCCAACCATCCAGTTCAGAAAAAGCAGAAAAAGAACAGCATTTTACATGACAAAAAAAAAAAAAAAAAGAAAAAAAAAATTAGCAGTTCTCTATCTGACATAATTAATGATTGAAGCTTATTACTAGACACTATATGTTTTTATGATTTTTTTTTTAAACGCTATGATATTTGTTCCTTTTATTATTTTTCATATTTGTATTACTGGTATATTCATATACTAATTTTATGTTTTACGGGAAGAGCCTACTAGAGAATTATCAGTCTACTTTTTGAACGAGTAACGTTAACATTCTATTTTCTTTTATATTTATCTTTCAGTATCGTTTTAAGAATTATTATTCAATTTATATTCTATAGAAAATTTGTGCTCATAATTTCAGTTTAATGTAAATTCTATCTTATATATCCAACATTTCCCAGATGTATATACATACAGATGTATATATACGCCTGCATGAGATTATCTTTAATAAATAAGAAAAGTATTTTTGCTGAATATAAGTTTATATGTAAAATTATTTAATTTTACCGTGTTCAATTTGAAGTTGAATTTAACATTATTATTATTATTATTATTATTATTATTATTACTAGCTAAGCTACAACCCTAGCTGGAAAAGCAATATGCTATAAGCCCAAGGGCTACAACAGGGAAGAGTAGCCCAGTGAGGAAAGGAAACAAGGAAAAATTAAATATTTAAGAACAACACCACACACAAAAAAAAATATTTCCTATATAAACTATAAAAGCTCTAACAAAACAAGAGGAAGATAAATAAGACAGAATAGTGTGCCCGAGTGTACCCTCAAGCAAGAGAACTGTAACCCAAGACAGTGGAATACCATGGTACAGAGGCTATGGTACTACCCAAGACTAGAGAACAATGTTTTGATTTTGGAGTGTCCTTCTAGAAGAGCTGCTTACTATGGCTAAAGAGTCCCTTCTACCCTTACCAAGAGGAAAGTAGCCACTGAACAATTACAGTGCAGTGCTTAACCCCTTCGATGAAGAGGAATTGTTTGGTAATCTCAAGTGTAGTCAGGTGTATGAGGACAGTGGAGAATTTGTAAGGAATAGGCCAGACTATTCGGTGTATGTGTAGGCAAAGGAAAAATGAACCGTCACCAGAGAGAAGGGTGCAATGTAGTACTGTCAGGCCAGTCAAAGGACCCCCATAACTCTCTAGCGGTAGTATCTCAACGGATGGCTGGTGCCCTAGCCAACCAACTCCTACCAACAGGGAAAAATAGCCCAGTGGTGAAAGGAAACAAGGAAATAAATAAACTACCAGAGAAGAATAAACAATCAAAATGAAATATTCCAAGAACAGCAACAATATTAAATTAGATCTTGCAAATGTTTTTATTCTTTCAAAGTTTTTGCAGTTTATATATAGATCTAATTTAATGTTGTTACTGTTCTTAAAATATTTTAATTTTCTGTATCACTTCTCCTGTAATGTATTCATTTCCTAGTTTCCTTTCCGCACTGGACTCTTTTTCCTTGTTGGAGCCCTTGGGCTTATAACATCTTGCTTTCCCAACTAGGGTTGTAGCTTAGCTTCTAATAATAATAATAATAATAATAATAATAATAATAACAACACTACTACTACTAATACTACTACTACTACTACTACTACTACTACTACTAATAATAATAATAATATTATAGATTTAAAAGAAAAAAAAAAAAACAAGAGGAAGAGAAATCAGACAGATTGTACCCCTAATCAATATTTAGCAATACAAAATTACATTGTCAGTAAGAGAGGATTTACAATCAATGAAATTATTGTTGCAGATATGTCGATTCAATGATAATTATGACTTTTATAATTTAAATAATTATTGCAATTTTGATAATGATAATTTTATCTTTTTGATTAATCTGTGGTAAGTGTATTCGTTATAATTATAATGGTAAGCAATTAAAGCTGTGGTATCGTATTTCAATTCAGGATTTATAATTTAGTAAATTACAAAATAGATTACCGCACTTATTGTTCGGCGTTTCATTTGCGAATTGTCTTTATAAATAACCTTTCTCCCTTTTATCGTAAACAATGATGGGAAAAAATCCTTCATTACAAAGATTTTGTAATGTGTTCATTTGTAATACAAAAACCAGACTTCTCTATAAATTAAAGGATTTTGATAAATGTATATATATAAAAAAAAGCCTTCAATACAAAAATTTTGTAATGAGTTAATTTATAATACAGGAACCAGACTTCTCTCTATAAATAAAAGGATTTTGATAAATGTATATGAAAAAAAAAGATAAAACCTTCAATACAAAAATTTTTTAATGAGTTAATTTATAATACAAGAACCCGACTTCTCTCTATAAATTAAAGGATTTTGATAAATGTATATGAAAAAAAAATAAAACCTTCAATACAAAATTTTGTAATGAGTTAATTTATAATACAGGAACCAGACTTCTCTCTATAAATTAAAGGATGTTAATAAATGTATATGAAAAATAAAACCTTAAATACAAAAAGTCGGTAATAAATTCCTTTGTAATTCAGAAAACAGACTTTTCTCTATAAATAAAAGGATTTTGATAAATATATATGAAAAAATAAAAGCTTCAATGCAAAGAATCTGTGACAAACTAATTTCTAATTTGAAAACCAGACTTCTCTCTATAGATTAAATGATTTTAATAATATATATAAAAAAAACCTTCAATACAAAGAGTCTGTAATAAATTCCTTTCTAATTTAAAAACCAGACTTCTCTCTATCAATTAAATGATTTTAATAAGTATATATGAAAAACTATCAGAAATCATGCAACCGATTCCATCAAAATTAAAGCAAATATTTAGACGTAAAAACCAGACTTCTCTGTATAGATTGAAATATATTAATAAAGGCATATGAAAATATATTAGATATCATGGAAGCGATTCCATCAAAACTAAGAGAAATACTTAGACGCCAGTGCTTAAATGAAGATATATTTTAACACTTTCACCCCTAAAAGGACGTACCGGTACGTCCTTGCAAAACACTGTTAATTACATGTTTTTACATATTTTTGATAAACTTATGAGAAACTTCAGACATTTTCCAAAGGAATGAGACCAACCTGACCTCTCTATGACAAAAATTAAGGCTGTTAGAGCAATTTAAAAAAAAATATATATAGCAAAATGTGCTCGAAATTTAACCTTATGGTGGGGGTAAAAGGGTTAACTGTGCTATTGAATGGACAGTGCATCAAAGATTGTATACCAATGCTTAATCTACCATATTTTATTCAAATGTGATACTTCTAAAAGGATGAATACTTAAGAGCTCTCGAGAGGTTCTTCTAAATTTATAAGGTAGAAGAGACTCTTTAGCTATGGTAAGCAGCTCTTCTAAAAGGACACTCCAAAATCAAAACATTGTTCTCTAGTCTTAAGTAGTGCCATAGCCTCTGTACCATGGTCTTCCACTGTCTTAGGTTAGAGTTCTCTTGCTTGAGGGTACTCTCGGGCACACTATTCAATCATATTTTTCTTCGTTTTGTCTTGTTAAAGTTTTTATAGTTTATAAATATTTATTTTAATGTTATTGTTCTTAAACTATTTCGTTTTTCCTTATTTCCTTTCCTCACTGGGGTATTCTCCCTATTGGAGCCCCTGGGCTTATAGCATCTTGCTTTTTCCAACTAGGGTTGTAGTTAAGCTGGTAATAATAATAATAATAATAATAATAATAATAATAATAATAATAATAATAATAATAATAATAATAATAATACTTAAAGGTCGATCTTGTGAGCACACAAGACTTCCGTACCATCAATATATAATCTTTATCACACCAGACTTCCTTTTTTGAAAGACCAATCCACTCTCACTGATGACAACATAATCCAGACGCTTTACACGATACTCTACACAGATTGCAATGTGTCTCCAATTTTTTTACTTTATAAATGTAACTAATACCTTTTTGCTTTTTTTTATTCGACCTGAAAAGGTTTTTTTTTTTCCCAACACAGCAACACAGAAATTCATCTTTGTATATAAATGTGATATGATCTAAGTTCCCTTTAATATATGAATATGGTGCTATAAAATCAACTAATATAATTTTTTTCTTCGTCCAGATTTTTTTTTAAACACAGAAATTCATCTATATATACAAATCTTATATGATATAAAATCTAATAAGTATATGAACATGCTGTTATAAACGTAACTAATCTAATTTTTTTTTGTCCCGTTTTTTTTTTTTTTCAAATCACAGAAATCCAGCTATGTATACGAATGGTATATGATTTAAAATCTGTTCAAGTATATGAATACGCTGTTATAAACGTACCTAATATCATTTTTGTTTCGTCCCGAATTTTTTAAAAACAGAAATTCATCTATGTATACAAATGTGATATAATCTAAAATCTCTCAAGTATATGAACATGCTTTTAAAAACCAATGTAGATATTCAATTAGACTTCATTTCTACGTCTACACACTAATAAAAGAAACAGACATGAGGAAATCATAAACAACGCTTTAGCATTTAGCTTTTCTCTTTTAAACGGAACGTGCATATGGAATTCTAATTTCAAGAAAAAAAAACCAACAGAAAATTTTCTCATTATCTGGAATAAGCAATTACATATATTAATTACATCACAAAGCGCATAGTATTACATACTCTCACCTACCTGTTCTGTATATGCTGCTGATGATGATGATGATAATAATAGCTCCAAAGTTATTTGTTTTTTGCACAAGTTAGCAAGGAGAGGAACTTCTAGCACCTGTTGGAGATTTGGTAATATTACTCCACTATGTAAATGTATTTGTGGTAGCTCAAGTCCAACTGATTATCGAAAGATTTCCATAACTCCCAAATTATCTAAAGTTCTTGAACGTCCTTTGGCAAACGTCTGAATAGGTTTGCTGGAGGTAATCATCTGTTCCCTAGTTTGCCATTTGGGTTTCGTAAAGGGGTTGGAACATTTGATGCCCATCTTACAATCTCCAATGCTGTACAGAAATCTCTTAATTGCGGTCAAGAATATGGTATGATTGGCCTTGATTTTAGTGCTATCTTTGACCGTGTTAATTATAGGGCCTTAATTTTCAAACTTAAACATCTGGGAGTGGGTGGGTCTTTTCTTAGCATCATTATTGAATGATTAAGTAATTTATCACAAAGAGTTGTTGTTGATGGGCATCAAAGTGATTATAGGAATGTAATATGTGGCGTTCCTCAGGGTAGTGTTCTTAGCCCATTACTTTTCATACTTTATGCACATGACATGTGGTTTGGTCTAGGAAACAAGCTCGTTGCATATGCAAATGGTGCTACTCTCTTCGCATTAATTTCATCTTCTGAACGTAGATCTGGGCTTACTGAATCAATTATAAGAGATCTAGCTGAAGTTGAATCTTACCAAAACTCAAAGTATGATTGTAAGTAGGTCGTGGACAGGTGTTCCTTATCAACCGGATCTCAGCATAGATAAAGTTTCTTTAACTCTGTATGATTCTTTTAAAATGTTAGGTGACATTCTCGACAGCAAATTTAGTTTTGAGAAACACATTAGGCCTCTGTCTTCTTCATTTGCAAAAAAATTGTTTTATTGAGAAAGTCTCGTAAGATTTTCAGTGATCGATCCATTTGGATGAAGTGTTTCAATGCTTGCATTCTACCTTGTTTCGAGTATTGTTCTCCTGTCTGGTCTTCAGCTGCTGATACTCTTCTTAATTTGTCGGACAGGAAATTACAGTCTATTAAATTTCCTAGTCCTGATCAAGATAATAATCTGTGGCACCGTCGTTTAATTAGTTCGTTATGCATGTTGCATAAGATTTTTCATAATTCTGACCTTGCTTAACATTCACATCTTTCCGGAGAGTACCATCCTGTATGCAGTTAATTCTAATAGTCTTGCCTTATTGCAGCCATAGAGCAATTCTTGCAGACATTTCGTGTAAAGTTTTAATATTATGAAATCTCCTTTAACTACTGTTAGGGCATCTCCTCCTCCTTCTGCTTTGCCTCCCTTCATGCCTTTTAATGCTTTCTTCTTACACAAGGTAAGGCAATCTATACAGACAGACAGACAATGCTTTCCATACTTCTCCAAGTTTTACGTTTGGTACCGTCTTAGGTGTTTCATCTCTATTGGTAAAGTTATTTTTTATATCACTATTATTTTTATAGAAATCCTCTGCAGTTTTAATCACATCATCTGTTTTATCGATAATATTTCTATTTTCATCCTTTAAAGTAATTTCCTAATGACAAACTGTTCCAAGTCTTCTTTTCATCAATTTAAAACTTCTTTTCTTCAGTGTTTCCTCTATTTGCTTAATATGTACAGTATATATACACAAATACACACACACACACACGCACATACACATACATACATATATATATATATTATATATATATATATATATATATATATATATACATATATACAGTATATATATATATATATATATATATATATATATATATATATATATATACATATATACAGTATATATATATATATATATATATATATATATATATATATATATATATATATGCACACACTTGTATAAATACATATATATATATGTATATATATATATATATATATATATATATATATATATATACATATATATATATATATATATATATATATACAGTATATATATATAAATATATATATATATATATATATATATATATATATATATATATATATATATATATATATATATGTATATACACGCACGTTTGACGATTAGAAAACACCTAATATAATTTGGGTTCAATTTTGTAACGAGATCTCCAGATTTGTCTCTAATTATTCCCGAAGCGAAGCGTATTTCTCCTGCCACGCGTTCTTATCGAGACGACGTCAATCGGAGAAGGAATTATCCTTGGCTTTGACTCATGGGACCAAAGCAGGATAATTGCCTCCGAAATGCATGCTTTCCAAAAGGATGAAAAAAGGTGTAATTGCGCCTTTAGCTTTCGAGGATTTCTGGGAGTTTTTTTTTTTTTTTTTTACAAACGGCTCTGAGCTGTAAAAAGAAGGAACAGAGAATGGAAAGAATTTGCAAATGGGAAATGATGTAAGGTAAACATGAAAGGTATTACGTGTAATTATTTTCTTTCGTCTTACAGGTAAACTTATCTATAAAAATCCTTAAAGATGAATATAAAAGGAATTTGTCGAAAATAGGAACAAAACATATAAATGTTTTAATATCAATATTTTCTTAATCATATAGCAAAAGTGTCTGTAGTCTTCAACTTTAATATTTCTTTTATTTTACAGGTATATGTATCTATAAGAATCATTAAAGGTGGTTAAGGAAGAAATTTCTTGAGGATAGGGACAAAATAAATCAATATTTTAATATTGATATTGTGTTTATCATATAACAAAAGTGTCTCTAACTTTCAACTAACAAAAGTGTCTCTAACTTTCAACTTTAATATTTCTTTCGTCTTATAGGTAAAATTATCAATAAAAAAAATCCTTAAACGTGATTAAAAAAAGAAATTTATTGACGATATGAGAAAAATATAAAAATCTTTTAATATCAATATTGTGTTGACCATATAACAAGAGTGTCTCTAACTTTCAACTTTAATATTTCTTTCCTCTTAGAGCTAAATATTTCAATAACAAATCCTTAAAAATGATTGAAAAAGGAATTCGTTGAGGATAGGAACAAAATAAAAATTTTTTGGAATATTGATATTGTCTTAATCATACAATTGTCTCTATCCTTAAACTTTAATAAAACATGGATTTTCAAATATAGATAACTTACCCCTAGCTACAGAGAAATGTGTGAAGGGAAGACCTTTTTTTCGCAAAATAATAAATCTAGAGGTGGTTCTATGCAATGCACATGAAGCTATGAAAAATGATGATAGAATATTCGCAGATTTTTAATTATGAAAAATAGGTCGTATGTGTAAAATAATTGCTATTTACATGAGGGAAATTAGCAACAAAATTTCCCTTCCTTATGCAAATAGTAATTATTTTACACATACGTAGGCGAAGATTATTTTGAGCAAATTGAGTCTCAGACAAGTGTGTTTATACATTTTGGATGTTTATGATTTATAAGAATATTGTGTTCGAATCGTAATGAAAACCTAAAGGGTTGTTGTGGCCTTATTGCTAACGTCTCTGCCTGGTAATCACCAGTCGGGGGTTCGAGCCCGCTCAAACTTGTTAGTTCCTTTAGTGCAAGCAACCTAACCATCCTTGTGAGCTAAGGATACGGAGTTTGGTGGAGCCTTTAGGTATACTTGCTGAGTCATCAGCAGCCATTACCTGACTTTCCCTGGTTCTAACTTGAGTGGAGATGGAGCTTTGGCGCTAATATATGGTGAATCTCTAGAGCATTGTCCTGCTTGCTAGGGCAATGCTACTGTCCCTTGCCTCTGTCATTCACGAGCGCCCTTTAGACCTCTTGAAGATGAGTTGTAAAGGATATAATGGTTGTAGGTGACTAAGTAACCATTCATAGTTGAAGAATAGATAAATTCCAGTTATTATTATAACATAAAGGTTATCGGGATAAATGGAAGCCAGTTAGCTATAAAATTAATTATTATTACAGAATATTTGAAATATCTTTTTAGATATTAATTCAGAATCTGCAGATATGATAGAATTATTTGTTATTTATAAGGTAATATTTTCAATAGAAATTCCAATCAGACTTATTTTGAAAAGAACTATTAGAGAATATTTGAAATATCTTTTTAGATATTAATTCGGAATCTGCAGATATGATAGATTAATTTGTTATTTAAAAGTTTAAATTTTCGGTAGAAATTCCAATCAAACTTATTTTGAAAAGAACTATTAGAAAATATTTGAAATATCTTTTTAAATATTACTTCTGAATCTGTAGATATGATAGATTAATTTGTTATTTAAGAGCTAATATTTTCGATGAAAATACTTTCTGACTGTTAATTTTAAAAGAATAATCATCAACCTACAAATAAAATGATGAATATGTGGTAGTTAAATCTGGAATCAGACAGACACGTATAGTCTCTATGACGAGAGAACTATCAGGAAAGAAGAGAAAAAAAATATGGTACTGTTGGAATATTGTTGCATGACAAAAGCTATCTTGTATTTGTGCAGATTGCCTGAAGTTAGTTGTATAAAGGCGTAACTGATGATAGTGGACTGATGGAGGGTGTGTAAAAGTTTGAAAATATTTGTAAAGGGCAGAGACTTGGGGAGATTGCTATCAGGATAAGAGCTTTGAATATAAGGAAAAAGCAAGCAAAGTTAAAATATGGAAGGATGTATGTATCATATATATTATATATATACATACACACACACGCACATATACATATATATATATATATATATATATATATATATATATATATATATATATATATATATTATATATATATATATATATATATATATATATAATATATATGTGTGTGTGTGTATAACATATATATGGATAAAAATCAACATAATGTCGAACCTCTAATCGCATGGTTGGAAGCTACCTGGCTTTTCCTTTGAAGAGGCTAAGGTTCGATTCCAGTACGGGATAGAAATTTATATATACATACAGTATATATATATATATATATATATATATATATATATATATATATATATATATATATATATATATATATATATATAAAATTTTTGGTTATATTTTACATACATTGTCATGAGAAGGTAACATATCTGTAAATGTGAAACAAAACACTAGCAGATTGTTCTTCATGGTGGGGAATATCTATATATTTGAAATGTAAATAAAACTAGACATATATCCTTGGACTGTTTTGTCAATTTTCAGATGTCCCAGAGAACGTAAAAAAAAACACGAATGAAAAATAAATTGTTAAAATCACCTTAATACCATTAGGAAAATAGCAAATCTCTAAGCACACGAAAGCAATTCAGTCAAGGCTTTGTGCTAACAATATACAAAATACGTAATATCATCCTTTGTAGAAGAATGCAGTGAATATTGGAAAGAAATGACTCAGTTATGAGAAGTGGATGGAAGAAACGCGACCTTTCAAGGGTTTCAACGAGCACCTTGTTTAGAGTTGCAATAGTAATGAACCTTTTTATCCAGATTATTCTCTAACAGTTTTAAAGGAGCTCATGAATGACAGAGGCCAGGGACAGTGACAATACACTAGATACTGACCATATATACATATGGTCAGCGCCCAAGATCCCTCTCCACCCAAGATAGGACCAGGGAAGGCCAGGCAATGGATGCTGATGACTCAATAGTTAGACTTGTAGGATACTGACCAGATATACATTTGATCAGCGCCCAAGATCCCTCTCCACCCAAGATAGGACATAGGAAGGCCAGGCAATGGATGCTGATGACTCAACAGGTAAACTTGTAGGCTCCCCTAGACACCCCCACCCTTTTCTCACAGGTTGGCGAGTTTGCAAACACTACAAGAGACTATCAAGCTTGAGCAGGTTTCGAACCCGAGACCCGAAGAATGCCAGCCAATAACGTTACCAATAGGCCACCACAACCCACAATAGAGTAATAACAGCCAGGTACCTTCCTAAGAACCTGGTTCAATGTGAGCATCATAGAATCTAGAATGCATCGTCTCCAACGTGATAATAAAACCATTGAATTTCTTTTGAGACAAGTATCTCTCTCTCTCTCTCTCTCTCTCTCTCTCTCCACACACACAGGCCCATACCTAGAAACCAACGACAAGTACTCTCTCTCTCTCTTTCTCTCTTTCTCTCTCTCTCCTCTCTCTCTCTCTCTCTCTTTCTCTCTCTCTCTACACACACAGGCCCATGCCTAGAAACCAACGACAAGTACTCTCTCTCTCTCTCTCTCTCTCTCCACACACAGGCCCAGACCTAGAAACCAACGACAAGTACTCTCTCTCTCTCTTCTCTCTCTTTCTCTCTCTCTCTCTCTCTCTCTCTCTCTCTCTACACACACAGGCCCATGCCTAGAAACCAACGACAAGTACTCTCTCTCTCTCTCTCTCTCTCCACACACAGGCCCAGACCTAGAAACCAACGACAAGTACTCTCTCTCTCTTTCTCTCTTTCTCTCTCTCTCTCTCTCTCTCTCTCT
>NC_090731.1:16331249-16335901 GCF_036898095.1 Palaemon carinicauda | reverse complement strand
AGTATCATGAACATTTATTTTAGTAATCACGCACTTCACCAAATTTGAATAGACATTTTGATGCATTAATTAAAAAAAGAAAAAAAAAAGTACAATGAACATTTGTTTTAGTAATCACGTCCTTCTCCAAATCTGAATAGACATTTTGATGCATTAATTAAAAAAAGAAAAAAAAAAGTACAATGAACATTTGTTTTAGTAATCACGTCCTTCTCCAAATCTGAATAGACATTTTGATGCATTAATTAAAAAAAGAAAAAAAAAGTACCATGAACATTTGTTTTAGTAATCACGTCCTTCTCCAAATCTGAATAGACATTTTGATGCATTAATTAAAAAAAAAAAAAATACCATGAACATTTGTTTTAGTAATCACGTCCTTCTCCAAATCTGAATAGACATTTTGATGCATTAATAAAAAAGAAAAAACTACCATGAACATTTGTCTTAGTAATCACGTCCTTCTCCAAATCTGAATAGACATTTTGATGCATTAATTAAAAAAAAAAAAAAATACCATGAACATTTGTTTTAGTAATCACGTCCTTCTCCAAATCTGAATAGACATTTTGATGCATTAATTAAAAAAAGAAAAAAAAAAGTACAATGAACATTTGTTTTAGTAATCACGTCCTTCTCCAAATCTGAATAGACATTTTGATGCATTAATTAAAAAAAGAAAAAAAAAAGTACCATGAACATTTGTTTTAGTAATCACGTCCTTCTCCAAATCTGAATAGACATTTTGATGCATTAATTAAAAAAAGAAAAAAAAAGTACAATGAACATTTGTTTTAGTAATCACGTCCTTCTCCAAATCTGAATAGACATTTTGATGCATTAATAAAAAAGAAAAAACTACCATGAACATTTGTCTTAGTAATCACGTCCTTCTCCAAATCTGAATAGACATTTTGATGCATTAATTAAAAAAAAAAAAAAATACCATGAACATTTGTTTTAGTAATCACGTCCTTCTCCAAATCTGAATAGACATTTTGATGCATTAATTAAAAAAAGAAAAAAAAAAGTACCATGAACATTTGTTTTAGTAATCACGTCCTTCTCCAAATCTGAATAGACATTTTGATGCATTAATAAAAAAGAAAAAACTACCATGAACATTTGTCTTAGTAATCACGTCCTTCTCCAAATCTGAATAGACATTTTGATGCATTAATTAAAAAAAAAAAAAAATACCATGAACATTTGTTTTAGTAATCACGTCCTTCTCCAAATCTGAATAGACATTTTGATGCATTAATTAAAAAAAGAAAAAAAAGTACAATGAACATTTGTTTTAGTAATCACGTCCTTCTCCAAATCTGAATAGACATTTTGATGCATTAATTAAAAAAAGAAAAAAAAAAGTACAATGAACATTTGTTTTAGTAATCACGTCCTTCTCCAAATCTGAATAGACATTTTGATGCATTAATTAAAAAAGAAAAAAAAAAGTACAATGAACATTTGTTTTAGTAATCACGTCCTTCTCCAAATCTGAATAGACATTTTGATGCATTAATTAAAAAAAGAAAAAAAAAAGTACAATGAACATTTGTTTTAGTAATCACGTCCTTCTCCAAATCTGAATAGACATTTTGATGCATTAATTAAAAAAAGAAAAAAAAAAGTACAATGAACATTTGTTTTAGTAATCACGTCCTTCTCCAAATCTGAATAGACATTTTGATGCATTAATTAAAAAAAAAAAAAAAAACTACCATGAACATTTGTTTTAGTAATCACGTCCTTCTCCAAATCTGAATAGACATTTTGATGCATTAATTAAAAAAAAAAAAAAACTACCATGAACATTTGTTTTAGTAATCACGCACTTCTCCAAATCTGAATAGACATTTTGATGTATTAATTAAAAAAATAGAAAAAAACTACCATGAACATTTGTTTTAGTAATCACGCACTTCTCTCAGTCCTGAATAGAATCCGAGTGTTTGTACTTCTTGTCAAAAGATGGCAGCACACGTCCCTTGATCCATTCATGTGAATGATTCTATCTAATTGGAAGAGGGTGATAGATTGATACCTACGTAGAAAATATGTGTGGCAGGTATGAATTAGACTCAGTTCCAATTAAGTAGGCTTTTTTTTTTTTTGGCAATTTTCAACGAAAATGACGTCATGGAAGATTCCCGAATGCAAGGATTATAGAGTTCTACACATTGTTAATTTTCATGGTCAACAGATGGCCTTAGTAGCAGTTTACTAAATTGCTAATTATCCCCACCATCCACTCATTATAATTTTTATTACTTCATTTCTGTTGCTATTTGGGCACAAAATTGCAATTAGACAGACATACGTGAACTTAATGGTCCTTGTTGTCTGGCTACAACTTAATTCTTAGAAAATTACAAACTTCATAATGAATGTCACTGAAATATTTCCTCGGTAAACAGTCATTAGTTTAATTACATTTGGGGGTGGGGGGGGGGGGGGTTTGGTCGCACAAATGGTGCCACATGTACTGAAATCGGTGAGACAATCAAGTAATTATTATTATTATTATTATTATTATTATTATTATTTGCTAAGCTACAACCCTAGCTGGAAAAGCAAAATGCTATAAGCCCAGGGGCCCCAACAGGGAAAATAGCCCAGTAAGGAAAGGAATGAAGGAAAAATAAAATATTTTAAGAAGAGTAACATTAAAATAAATATTTCCTATATAAACTATGAAAACTTTAACAAAACAAGAGGAAGAGAAATTAAATAGAAGAGTGTGCCTGATTGTACCCTCAAGCAAGAGAACTCTAACCCAAGACAGTGGAAGACCATGGTACAGAGGCTATGGCACTACCCAAGACTAGAGAACAATGGTTTGATTTTGGAGTGTCCTTCTCCTAGAAGAGCTGCTTACCATAGCTAAAGAGTCTCTTCTACCCTTACTAAGAGGAAAGTAGCCACAGAACAAATACAGTGCAGTAGTTAACCCCTTGAGCGAAGAAGAATTGTTTAGTAACCTCAGTGTTGTCAGGTGTGTGAGGACAGAGGAGAATCTGTTAAGAATAGGCCAGACTATTCGGCGTATGTGTAGGCAAAGAGAAAGAACCGTAACCAAAGAGAAGGATCCAACGTAGTACTGTCTGGCCAGTCAAAGGACCCCATAACTCTCTGGCGGTAGTATTTCAACGGGCGGCTCGTGAAATTACACAGTTATCTGATCTGATTATCAATATATTTTTATGAAACCGAGAGATGCATAATATGTTTCATGGTATGACATGAACTGTTAGCAAAAACTACGTAAATAACAATATTGTTACGTTCCGAAAGGCATAATAACGCCGACTCCCCCTAGCTCCCTCCCTTACATCGTAGCAAGGTTTACTTTACCGCCAATAGATGGCATCAGAGGCACCTTGTCCCAACTAATGTAGTCAATTATTTGTCTATCACGTGGGTCAATAAAGTGTGGTAGGAAGGTAGAGGCTAGAGAATTGGTAGTTGGTAAATTGTCCAACGATCGTTTCCTTATTATGAATGAATATTTTTATCAGAAAATGGAGTGAATTTTTGATATGCTATCAGAATCAACCTGAATTTACTTATAAAAGTGTTTAGTATTTCCTTTCTGAATCAGAACACATGGATGTTAAGTCATGTCCCCATACAAGTGACCAAAATAACAATCATCAGCATGGTTAAAGTTGGTGGGACGAGTTTGGGACAGCTCTGCCAAATGGAATTCTTTAGAATGGAGAATATCATTATTCATTACAGATTCAAATGATTTAAGTATTAAAAGTTATACGCCAGAAGGTGCATGACTACGGTGTAATTTTATATTCTAATAATCAGCGTAATCAACATAGACAAATCGAGTAACGAAAAAGAAAATTGACACATTTCTGTGTCTTCGCCAACGCCTGACTGTGTTGCGTCATCCACTTCCGAATATGTCTTTGTTGATAAGGGCGTTTCAGAATGTAAATCAGTTATAAAATAAACCTTATTTCTTTAGCAAATGTATGCATGTCAGTAAAGCTGTTTCTAGGTTCAATATAGATTAAAAGACTTCATTAAGTGTATACATATATATATATATATATATATATATATATATATATATATATATGTATATATATACATATATATACATATATATATATATATATATATATATATATATATATATATATACATATATAAATATATATAACATTAATGCTTTCCCTTACCAGTAACGGCCACAGTCTTCCTGCAAATCAATGATATGCCAATCGTGAATATAAAGAAGCTGATTATGAAAGATCTTTGAGAGAGAGAGAGAGAGAGAGAGAGAGAGAGAGAGAGAGAGAGAGAGAGAGAGAGAGAGACGACGTCACCTACGAGACAGGGATGCTGATGATCTCTGCAAATGAATCAGAAGTATACCTATAACGTGAAGAGCCAATGTTCATTCATATAAGTGAAGTGTGGATGTTGCATTAAACTATTAAAGATAAATGACAATTATTTGTCAACAATTACTTTTATTAGCACGAACACTAGTCGTGATGATTTTAAGGAAGTAGGTGCTGGACATATTATTATTATTATTACTAGCCAAGCTACAACCCTAGTTGGAAAAGCAAGATGCTATAAGCCCAAGGATTCCAACAGGGAAAAATAGTCCAGTAAATAAGGAA
>NC_090731.1:16321249-16328749 GCF_036898095.1 Palaemon carinicauda | reverse complement strand
AAGTCCTTTTCACACATTTTACAAAGTATCTGGGAAAAAGTTATGGGCTCAGTCAATAACTTTTTCTGCCAACAATCTTTATCATTTTGTAATACGGTTTTCAAACTTCTACATAAAAACCCTAGTTTTAATAATAAAATTGAACGATTTTACATTTTTTTTTGCAATGCAATTTTCAAACTATTACACACAACCCTAGTTAGAATTATAGCACCAAATAAATTTACGATTCTATAGGATATTCATAGAAATAAAACGATGGGAAAAATATTGAAGATATCGTATGGAAATTTTGTCTCTGGAGGGGTATGCCAAAAGGATCTGGAATTTACAAGAGAAATCTAAAATTGCCGGAACGTCTGAGTAATGAAGGGAACGTAAAGAAAATTATTCAGCCTTCCGAATGCTTATATGAGTGTTTTTTTTTTTTATTCTAAAAGACATTACTAATCAATTAACAACGTAATTATTCCAAAGCTGACCAAGAAAAACTGGTTATATTGCAGAAACTTAAGCAAAACTTAACTTATTCACATAAACGTTAATAAAATTGATATTTCTAAGGGGATATTTGTTTCATTCCCTTCCACTCTCATGATATAAAACATCTAATTGAAATATAAATCCTATATCACTGGCAGCAGAACTCGAGAAAAAAATGTAATATACTTAATTTAAAATCTACGTTTATTGAAACAGATGATAAAATTTGAAAATTTCCGTATATTGAAACAGATAATAAGATTTTTGAATCACAATAAATCTATCAGAAAATATACGAATTAAATTCGCCCTTATTTAAATGACACATTTACAAATATAAAGGTGTTGTATTAGCATTGTATAAATAACTAAATTAAAATCCAGAAACCTTAATGAAAGATATTAAAGATTATTTGCAATAAAAGAGATATGCAAAAGTTCTCCGCTAAGATAAAATAATTAGGTCACGGATTTTTGTCGGCAATTAAAACAAAAATCAATCAGTTTTCTCTCACAGGAAACGAATATATTTTGAAAACGAACTAACGTAACAGTAAATTGGAACTGATATATCGTCTCTTGCACTATCAATATAACCTCTGTACCATGGTCTTCCACTGCCTTGGGTTAGAGTTCTCTTGCTTGAGGGTACACTCGGGCGCACTGTTCTATCTAATTTTTCTCTTTCTCTTGTTCTGTTAAATAAAGGAAATGTTTATTTCAATGTTGTCCCTATTCCTGAAATATTTCATTTTTCCTTGTTTCCTTTCCTCACTAGGCTATTTTTCCTGTTGGGGCTCCTGGGCTTAAAGCATTCTGCTTTTCTATCTGGGGTTGTGGTTTAGCAAGTAGTAATAATAATAATAATAAAAATAATAATAATAATAATAATAATAATAATGATAATAATAATGATAATAATAATAATAATGATAAGTCTTGCATTTATTGGAATCTGTTATTCTCTGCAATAAAACTTGATTTTCCAAATTCAATTATACATTGAGTATCAAATTCCAAATCTCTTCGAAAGTAATAAAAAACATAATTCTGCAGGGTACAATTCTTAAAAAGTAATAATGAGTTTTTTGTTCGATAATCGAATCAAACAGATTTAGATAAAAATTCCGACTATTTTAAAGTTAAACAGTTTCCAAAAAACAATAAGATAGTGATATACTTTATAATTTATCTCTTTTTGGGTAGGATCTGCAAAACTATATTAAAATTATTATTATTAATAAAATATTAAGATTATCTTTTTTTTATTAAAATTACTAAAATTATTATTATCATTATTATGAAAATTATCAAAATGATTGTTATAAATAAAATCATTAAGATTATCATTATTATTGAAATATCCAAATTATACCAAGTCATATATTACCATTTGCATTGCATGGAAATTCGAATAAACTTAAATGCCATTCATAGATATATTTTCTAACCTTTTCATTAAAATAACTGAGAATTTGATACTGGAATCTATCCATTATTTTTCTATTGGAAATGAACTAGAATTTCATAACTTGTCAACACATCAAAACCTATGGTATCTTTTACACCTTTTACCCCCACCATAAGGTTAAATTTCGAGCACATTTTGCTATATAATTTTTTTTAAATTGCTCTAAAAAGCTTAATTTTTGTCCTAGAGAGGTCAGGTTGGTCTCATTCTTTTGGAAAATGCCTGAAGTTTCTCATTAAATTATCAAAAATATGTAAAAATATGTAATTAACAGTTTTTTGCAAGAACGTACCGGTACGTCCTTTGGGGGTGAAAGGGTTAAGATAAAACCATATTATTTTGACTGCGATTTCCGATATACTTTAATACATATGAGAATGTATCTATACCTTTTATAAAATCTCTTATAAGAGCATTATAGATATGATTATGGTCAATCATAACCTGTTTTCATTAATTACCTTAATATATCTCCAATGTATAAAATAAAAACTTTTAAAAGAACATTGATATAAGCTCGAGATACAAAATGAATTTAGAAGTGAATTGCAAACACATTTTAGCATTCATAATAAAATAGATTTCTTTATTATTCATTTACTGGAGATATAATGTTATTTCTTACTCTTCAAAAATGTAGAATTATGTACATACATTTAGATGTCTCGAAAAAATATATAACAAATAAAACATTATTTGATTAATTGGATTACAATGTTTGATATCTGCTATTTATTTTTCTTTATACCATTTACGAATTTATTTTACTAGAATGAATGTTGATTAACAATAGAATTTACAAAACTACTGCAGGTATAGATTAATATTCTCTGTCTATTATTATTATTATTATTATTATTATCATTATTATCATTATTATTATTATTACTAGCTAAGCTACAACCCTAGTTGGAAAAGCAAGATGCTATAAGCCCAAGGGCTCCAACAGGGAAAAATAGCCCAGTAAAGAAAGGAAATAAGGAAATAAATAAACAATATAAGAAAAAATGAAAAATTAAAATAGAATATTTAAAAAACATTAACAACATTAAAACAAATATTTGATATATAAACTATAAAAGGACTTATGAAAGCCAGTAAAACAGAAACTACGTATACGTTTTAGCTCGAGAAGTTGGTAAGTTTTAACAGTAATTCACATCCTAAAAGTATGATGGTAGATTTTGAGAAAGCTATATCAAATACCATCACAACAGTTTTCCCTTAAATGGAAATCAAAGTTTCCTTCTTCCCCTTTAGCAAGAATATTTAAAAAAAAAAAAAAAAAAAAAAAAAAAAAAAAAAAAAAAAAAAAAAAAAAAAAAAAAAAAAACCTCCGGAATTTTGTCTTTGAGAATTATATAACAGTGATAACGTCCTTGTCTTGTGATCGCTAAACAGGGGTTCGATTCCCGCTCAAACTCGTTAGATCCTCTAGTGTCTGGAACCTCACCATCCTTGTGAGCTAAGGATGGGAAGTTTGGGAGTCTATAAGTCTATCTGCCGAATCATCAGCACCTATTGCGTGGCCCTCCCTGGTCCTGGCTTGGGTGGAGAGGGGACTTGGGCTCTGATCGTATGTCAGTCTCTAGGGCATTGTCCTCCTTGATAGGGCAATGTCACTGCCCCTTGCCTCTGCCATTCATGAGCGGCATTTGGGAAAAAAAATGCATATGATTGCTTTTCTAGCTTCCTATATACCAGATAGCGTAAAAGAAGCTTTTGTGAAATACTTACGGAATATTAGCCTGAAAAGCCAAATGACATACTGGATTATTTCGAAGACGCATGTATTAGTGATGTAAGTGTATGGAATATGCATTCAAGAGTACAAGACGACAAAACGAATAACCCATTGGAAGGATGGTATAGATGTATTGCTTCGCTTGTTTATCTCACCTAAGTACTTCCTGGCCATCTTCGAATGCAACAAATAAAGACATGCAAGACTACATCTTATCGAAATCTAGCTTCGCCTGTCATTTGTTTCCATAATAGCATTTGGATTTTCATGCCCTTAATTCGGGAAGAAAATGCTCTACAAGAAGTTCATATCACCTAAGTCCTTCCTGGCTATCTTCGAGTGCAACAGAAAACGACGTATGAGAATACATCTCATCGAAATCTAGCTTCGCTTGTCATTTGTTTTTATCCGGGTATTTGGACTTTCATATGCTGAATTCGAGAAGAAAATGCTCTAAAATAAATTTATCTCACCTAAGTCCTTCCTGGCCATCTTCGAATGCAACAAATAAAGAAAGACATGCAATGTAATTTCATAGCATCGTCCATCTTGTGTAGGCTATATCTATGCCTAAGAGTAGTTTTTATTTTTATATTACAACTAAATTTTGATTTTGGGTTCGATATATAATAAAAACTAGGAGTAATTAATTCAACTATCGTGAACGTCTATATCTATAAAGGAGATGATTTTATTGATGTTTAATATATTTATAAATATAATTGTCATCACTTATTTTACCGTATATCTATGTTTATTTCGCAACGCTCTAACCTTCACCAATCCAGACTATCATAGATTTTTTTCTTTTCTTTTTTGATGTAGAAACGCAAATATTGTTTTAAGAAATTTAACTTCACATTCAAATTGCCGCAATGATTGTGAAATGAAATGAAAATATGTTTACAACACCAGGTAATTCCATCACAAAATATTCCTCTTGGCAATCGAGAAAGGTATGAATAGAAAAAATCATATCGATATAAAACTTATATTTCTTACTGAAGTTTCCTAATTAACGTTCAATTAGGCCCTATAATGAGTGAAAACATGTATATTTCACACCCTAGTAATTGGCCTGAAATATCTTCACATCATAGCTATTAAAAAAAGTTTCCTTTTGGCCGTTTAATTTGAGTAAAAATGTTTAAGCTTTTCAATTTCCTTGGCGCACGAGGCTATTGCAAGCATTTAAATTCTCAAAAGCCTCCTAAAAATTGTTCTCCGTTAGTTCGGATAATATCCTTGTAATACAAATTGGCCGCGCAGGTGTAAGAGCTATTCTGAATATAATGAGATCATGAAATAGTTTTTTTATTATTTTTTTTTATTTATTTATCTATTTATTTATTTTTATGTTGATGTTAGGAGGTAGTGAGGAACATTTTCCAAATGATACGTGATAAGTGGATTAGATGTTGCACTAAGTATTATTGAAGGCTTCAGCTTTATGAAGGTTTTAAGAAAAAGAAAATTGAGATAGCTATGTAACAAAGAGAATGATATAGGAATGGCAGTCGTAATTGCATTGATATTAATATTTTTACTATAAAGAAATTAATGATTGAAACAATAGACGCAATATAAAATCTTGTTGGAAAACTTTGAAAATTTTCCACCAAATTTTTACAGCCATAAAACAATTTGAAAATATATTATACAAATACCAATTGCCGGGAAGAGCTTATTGGAAAATAATTACTTCTCCAGCAGAATGATATATAAAAACTCACGAAATGGAGACACTAAACCTAATATTAAGACATATACAGGCAGAGTAGACTATACGGAATTGCTTGAGAGACTAAAGTACTAAACCAAATTATTCGTTTCATAATATATTTTCTCTCTCTCTCTCTCTCTCTCTCTCTCTCTCTCTCTCTCTCTCTCTCTCTCTCTCTCTCTGTATATATATATATATATATATATATATATATATATATATATATATATATATATATATATATATATAAACGCGCATGCACTTATTTATCACTATTATTATTATTATTATTATTATTATTATTATTATTATTACTATTATTATTATTATTATTATTATTATTATTATTATTATTATTATTATTAGTATTATGAATGTATGTATGTAATGTTCATGTATATACAGTACATTGAGGTGATATCTGGGATTAATTGCGGTCCCCAAAACTAGCAGCCAGAATACAGAGCATTTCCCAACACCATCCAACGTCTATGGTATTCAGTCTTTATTTTGACATTCCTGAAACTTATATTCAGAAATTATGTCATTTCTTCAATAATTGAATAGTGCTGAAAAGGTCACTCATGAATGGCAGAGGTAAGGGACAGTGACAATGCCCTATCGAGCAGGACAGTGCCTTATAGACTGACTATATATACATATGATAAGCGCCCAAGCCCCCTCTCCAACCAAGCTAGGACCAAGGAGGGCCAGTCAATGGCTGCTGATGATTCAGTAGATAGACCTATAGGCTCCCCCAAACTCCCCATCCTTAGCTCACAAGGATAATGAGGTTGCAGTGACCAAAGGAACTAACGAGTTTGAGCGGGACTCGAACCCCAGTCTGACGACGTTCGGCTCAAGAGGGTTGTGGTCACCACAGGGAGGAATGGGTTCCAGTTTTACTCATATCTCTGTACAAGGGATCCGTAATATCATTTGCCTTCTGGAATAGGTTTGTCTATGAAGCACCAGTCAGCATTGATATAATTGAATTAACAAGAGCAATCAGAGATTTCAAACTTCCTCCAGTGAATATTGTCAGCAGTTACCTAAAGTCTACGGACAGCGCCTCCCACTTTTCATAAGCTGACTTTTACAGCAGATGGTGAAAAGTGCAATGTTTATCCAGAATCGTGATCTTGATCCGTATCACCTCCAAAATTCCATGTTTTCTTCCGATGCATAATATCTTTCCACTGTTAAGATTTGGTGAAACTCCAAAGCGTCAATTTGTTTTGACGTAATCTTTAAAAGGACGCAAATCCGAATCCGGCTACCGGATCATCTCCAAACGTTAATGGAGTCGTCCATGGCCTAGGATCTATGTGGCGTGGAAATTTCGTCAAAATCCGTTGAGTAGTTTTGACGTAATCATGTCAACAGACACACACACAAATGAATAAATAAATACACCGTCTCGAAAACATAGCCTCTTGCCAACTTCTAAACAGACTGTCTTTAGTAAGTTGTAACTGAATTATGAAATTCCTCGGAATACTATGGTTTTGCATCTGCAACTGTGTTTCAAATTGATATGTATATGAATACATATATATATATATATATATATATATATATATATATATATATATATATATATATATATATATGTATATATACACACATGTATATGTATACACACACATATATATATATATATATGTATATATATATATATATATATATATATATATATATATATGTATATATATATATATATATATATATATATATATATATATATATATATATATAAATATATATTTAAGAATGGGTTTCGTCTATGATACTTTGAAAAACTGTGACATTTTTTGTCAAGGTAATTTTTTCTTCAAAATTGATCCATGGCCTAATTCATATCAAGTGTGCAAATGTCCCGGGAAACTAAAACGATAGAAATCCTTTTCAATCCTAATTTGCTTTTATGGGATTTTTTTTTTTCAACCTCTCATCTAATATGTCAATCATTTCAATATTCCACTTGTTGCATCTCTGTTTCTATATATATGTCTATCTGTCTGTTTTTTTTTTCATTCTATATTTAGATGTATATTACCTCAGAAAAAATTCAAAATA
>NC_090731.1:16316249-16318749 GCF_036898095.1 Palaemon carinicauda | reverse complement strand
AACAACTTCGTATACACATTGACCATTATTAAACACTTGGCTATTTTCATACTGGGTGTCGTTCCCTTCCAAAATAAACGGCTGACACACCTTAGCCTCTGGTAGTTGCAGTCTGTGGGAAGAGTCCAGATTGTTGGATTCGTTCGCGTTGCTTGCAGCCTGCCGGTGGCGGGCACTAGCCTGTAGATGTCAGGACACAGCTGGAGATAACCTGTCCAGGAGGGTGGTCTGCGTGATGGTCTCCGATGGTCGCAGAGTTGAGGACCTGTATCTGGACAGGCCGGACCTCACCGACCTGATGGAATTCTGATTTCGCTGGTCTTTCTTCACCCAGCCACAGCAGCAGAAGAGATAGCGGTTGTACTGCTTCCGGAATGTGCCAGAGATGCAGTACAGGGCTATGGGATTGATGCAGGAGTTGATGAAGCTGAGGCAGAATCCGATTATTCTGAGCGAGTTCCAGAACTGGTTGAATTTTCTCTTGGAGTCTTCGTCGAAGTAGAACCAGAGGAGGAAGATGTGATTTGGTAAGAAGCAGATGGCGAAGATGACCACGAAGCAGAGCACGACTCTGGCGACCTTCCTCCTCGTGCGGATCTGTTTGTGGAAGACGTGGGATTCTCCCGGGACGTCGGAGGACAGCAGATGTCTGGCCATGAGGATGTAAAAAGTGGAAATGATGACCAGAGGCAGGAAGTAGTAGATGATGGACTTGGTCAGGACATTTGCTGGGGGGTACCATTCCGGCAGCTCATCGGGATAAGGATAGCACACACTGAAGGATCTGTTGTCGGGGACGTACACGAATCTGACGTAGGAAAACACGGCGGCTGGAGTGGCCAAGATCAAAGACAGGACCCAGATTCCCACTGTCACTTTCAGCGTCGATCCTCCGGCTGAGCCGACAGCCTGAAAAAAAAAGATTAATTGGAAACTCGTATTACCATAGATAGGGGTATACTAATTGATAGGCTTTTAGTACCACATAAAAGAGGAGGAAATGACTCATCAGCACAGACGATTATGACAATTAGAAATTTTTATGCATAAAGGATTGACAATTATATTTTACCCAACATATTTAACATCTTTGTTTTTGTCTTAAATATCTTTTGATTATTTCAACATGATTTCTTATATGGGCGACAAACGAAGTAAAGAACTATATTGATCTGGAGAAGGATTTAGATATTTATAAGTCGGTATCATCTGCATAATGATTTATACTATATAAAATATAACGAGTCAGTTAATCATTTCAACCAAGGGCTTAAACTGGTAGAATGCCATACCATAGTAGTATTAGTTTTAATCTACTAATTAATCTACAAAAGCAGAAATAATCCTCTGTACCATGACATTTATCTTACTTTTAATGACTACACAATAATATTATTCCTATGAAAAAAGTAATTATTTAGATGTTTAGATATTATCTCATTACATCATAAAGGAATCTCTTTATTAATCTTTAAAGGTAAAGGTGTTTGGTTTCACATTCAGATCCAATTTGAGCTCTATAACATTGCAAACAGCAACGAGGTCAATTAACTTTGAGGTGCTATCAACTAATTAGATGTCGCTATGTCAATTTAATGAACTAAATCAGACAAGGCATGAATATTTCTTTCAATTTTTTCAATCTCAAATTTCCTCATCACTTTTTCAATGGAAATAGAGAATTTTCAGAGCAGGATTTCATTGTTCCCTGCATATCCTATTCGTTTTTCAGTTCGTTTCATATTCATTTCCAGGCTTTCCAGGCATTTCCAGGCTCAGCAAATATTCATTAGAGCATCTGGTGGTCTGATGCAATAGAAGTCCCACATTGTTCGCGTTGATGTCATTTAAAAGAATGAGTCACTCAACTCTTAAATGTCTCTAATATTTACGACACATTTCCTTTTTTTCTGATATACTCCTATCACACTACCTGTGATAGAAAACTTTGTTCCATTTAATTAAAGATTTTTCTCATAATTCTCCGCAGGTAACTTTATCTGAGAGTTTATGACACTGCAGTATTCAATAGGATTATCTAATAATCCTTGAATAAAACATATTGACATATGCTTTAGAATAACGGTTACCAGAATCAACATTCCGACTTTAGATGACTTTTGAATTTCTGAATATTAATATAGCTAATAACTTTAGATTGCGATGTAAAACTAGATTTCCATTATTGTTTTACGCATGTTGAATTACATAATGTTAAACGCAGATTAATAATGACCTTACTTTATTGTTCAAAGTCAAAGGAATTTATATATTTATGAAGTCTGCAAATTAGAACAGTGCTCTATAAATTACCCCTTCTCATTGGTGGTATAATGCAACCATATTTCATACAGCAATAACCTTACATACGTGCATAATTTCAAAAGAAAAGAGCTGGTTTAACAACCTCTTAATTATTTCAAACTTAGCCTTTTCTCGTCGCTATCATAATTATAGTCGCAGCAAAGATTCCGAGTGAAATAAGCCACGCCCTCTGATG
>NC_090731.1:16303749-16313749 GCF_036898095.1 Palaemon carinicauda | reverse complement strand
AATAGTTAATGAAGTATTTTGATGTGAATATTACAATTTTTACCTTATTTTGCATTGGATGTCTATTCATTGATAATAATAATAATAATAATAATAATAATAATAATAATAATAATAATAATAATAATAATAATAATAATAGTTTACGAGAATGCAAGTGTTAATCAATAAACTTTTCGCATCAAAAGTATTCTTTATTTCAATAGCTTTTGCATACTTACACTATGAATAATATGTATTATAAAAGTTTAATTCAATTAGAATAATGCCATAAAATAATTATGAACCAAATTTTAGCTCAACGACGAGTATTAAAGATCTTTGATCCATACGAACTAACAGATATTTCGCTTCAAATGACTTATATATATATATATATATATATATATATATATATATATATATATATACATATATATATATATATATATATATATATATATATATATATATATATATATATATATATATATATATATTTATATATATATATATGTAAATATATATATATATAAATATATATATATATATATATATATATATAAATAAATATATATATATATATATATATATATATATATATATATACATATATGTATTCTTATATATATATATACACATATATATGTACATATATACATATATATGTGTATATATAAATATATATATATATATATATATATATATATATATATATATATATTTATATATACACGCATATATATACTGTATATATATGCATATATATATATATATATATATATATATATATATATATATATATTTATATATATACATATATATGTATATATACAGTATATATATATATATATATATATATATATATATATATATATATATATATATATATATAACAGATTTTGAGCGAAGCGAAAAATCTATTTTTGGGTGAGATGGCCATGTCGTCCTGATGGAAGTTCCTATAGGGTAGCTTCCTAGGGTATATTACAACTACGGCGATATTCCCAGAGAATTCACCTTAAGGTACCCAGAATTCTAACTCCTGGAGCGAATATCCCTAATGAAAGGGATATCGCGACATATCAGAGGACGTATTCTTGACACGCCACATGGCAATCTGCACCCCAAACAGAGATAACACATCGAGGGGTCAATTGGCAAGAAACGAAAACGGGAAAGAAAAAGGGGGAGCCACTCCCAAGGCTCCCTCTTCTCCAGTTTCGTAAGCGTGCCTGGCGCCAATCCTGGCGCCATCTGTATTCCTTGTAGCGTACACGAGGTGCTACAGATACTGTATGTAGGGAGGGGTCCTACAGCACTTTCATAGAAAGGGAAGGGCGGGTCCATCAGGACAACATGGCCATCTCACCCAAAAATAGATTTTTCGCTTCACTCAAAATCCGTTTTTTGGGCTCAAGCCATGTCGTCCTGATGGAAGTATACCAGAGCATTACTGTATCTGTGGATTCTCAGAACGTGCCGTACTCCCCGGAGGTAATTTTTCCCGGTCGACTAGACCTAGAGACCTAAGATGTTACCGTTATACATCTTTTCAACTAACCATAAACCATGTTAGAGCTTCCTGCCCCCTACAGGGAAGAGTCCTACTAGACTCTGGAAAAGTCTCGAAGAGTACATATACCTATGTATGAATACCAGGCAAGCTAATATAGTGGTCTCACCCTATATTAAGTAAAGCATAGTTTGTAAAGAACCACTGCGTCAATATGAAATATCGACCAGTTCTCCGCACAATACTTGTATTGGACAAAGGTTTATATCCGCATAGGAGGAAGCTGAAAATCCGCCACCATCCCCTTATGGGGTGGAATCCTCCTGCTAAGGGAAAGCATAAACCAATGCAACATAGCTTGCATACAGGAACAATCTATTAGAATTATCCCAGATAAATATACATAGAATGAATGCTCAATTATATCAATAAATTGACACAGGTGAAGGAGACGCAAGGTTCTCAAGAACAAGTTTATTGACAGACAATAAACAGACAGGTTAGCAACAATTATATATATATATATATATATATATATATATATATATATATATATATATATATATATATATAAGAAGAGGATAACCAGAACTTAAAGCATAAGTATGATAGTAAACAGAAACTTGTTTATCTGAAAGAAAAACATTAGTGCCACTTTTAAGATACCGAGGTATCAAGGTCAGAAAAGTCTGTATTACTAATCAATTACATTAGCGTTAGAAACGCTCGGCACACATGTCTGCACTTATGCTAGGTTCACCTTTGGAAGTGGAACAGTCAACGTGGGCACCTAAGTGCCCTCACTTAGTTTGTAGCACAGTATGTAACTACACACTCACCCTGGAATTAATCGTCCCAATTAAAACCACTGTTCCTCGCAGAGTTAAACAGCAGGGTTAACGACGCAACCCACTGCTACCACAGAACTCTTTAGTTGCTCCACTTGAATCGCATAGTGGCGAAAGAACACTCTGGAAGACTCCCAGCCAGTGTATGAACGAAGATGTTCAAAATCCATACCATTAAGAAATTTAAGGATGAAGCAACTTTCCTCGGATCGTGACCTGCGGGTGTACTGTCAGGATCCGCTCTGCGAATAAAATATGCGATTTTTCGCCCTGAGTTGATTCAGTGATAAATTTGAGCCTGATGTTTCTCCCCTGAATAGTTGACCACCCTTGAAGTCTGAAGTTCTATGAAGATAGACCTTTAGGCATCCTACTGGACATAGAGATGCATCTTCTTTCAGAGGGCAGATTCTCCAGGGACCCCACCTGTTGGTGGGTAACTCATTCTTGGTGAGAAACGTAGGATCCGGAAACAGGTTCAGTTCTCCCCCATCCAGGAACTGAACACGACCTTCCTCTCTCGAGAGGGCTACAATCTCACTAACCCTGGCCCCGGACGCGAGTGCAAATAGGAAAATAACTTTTTGGGTCAAATCCATTAACGCACCCTCCTCATTGCTCCACAGAGAAGCGAAATGAAGAACTTTGTCTAAAGACCATGAAATGGGCTTTGGAGGTGCTGAAGGTCTGAGCCTAGCGCAGGCTTTCAGAACTTTATTGCCTTCTAGTAGATTTGCACTTATTTTCCTCTAGGAAGTCTATGCTGGCTTTCGAAATCCCGAAACGCTTTCTCACCGCTAGGGAGAGAAAATCATGACCTGCAGGGTCCGGGTTTTTTGTAATGAAGCGCAGACAGTAGACTTCTGGACTCGGTGGGTCAGAACTGGATCTGGTAGCGGTACAAACTTCAGCCGTAGTTCCAATGCCAGGGGGAACCACACGCTGTTCGGCCACCTGTGGGGCACTATTGCCGCTACCCCCTTGAAGGATCTCAGTTTGTTGAGGACCCTCAAATGAAGGTTGTGAGGAGGGAACAGATAAATCCTGGACCATCTGTTCCAGTCGAGGGACATCGCGTCCACTGCTTCCGCTAAGGGGTCCTCGTACGGGGACACGTACAGGGGCAACTTCTTGTTGTCTTTCGTCGCAAAGAGGTCTATCTGCAGTTCTGGGACTTGATTCAGAATGAAGGAGAATGATCCTGCGTCTAAGGACCATTCCGACTCTATCGGTGTGAACCTGGATAGAGCGTCCGCTGTCACATTGCGGACTCCTTGAAGGTGAACTGCCGACAGGTACCACTTCTTCTCTTCCGCCAATCGGAAGATGGCCAACATCACCTGGTTGAGAGGTGGTGACCTCGATCCTTGTCGATTCAAGCATCTCACAACTACCTCGCTGTCCATCACCAACCTTATGTGGATCGAGTGACGCGGGGAGACTTTCTTTAAGGTAAGGAGCACTGCCATAGCTTCTAGAAAGTTTATGTGAAAGGTCTTGAATAGCTTGGACCAAGTCCCCTGGACTTTTTTCCGATGAGAGTGACCTCCCCATCCCTCCTTCGAGGCGTCTGAGTGAATCGTCACCGACGGGGGAGGTGGCTGAAGAAGAACCGACTTCTTTAGATGTCTGGCTTAGGACCAAGGCCTGAGAAGAGTACGTAGCCGAAGCGGAACTGGTCTTCTCAGATCTCTTCGGGCGTTTGATGCATAACTTCTCCAAACTCCGGTTGCATCCTTTAGCTGTGCTTTTAGCACTGGGTCTGTCACTGAAGCAAACTGGAGAGAGCCCAGTACCCTCTCCTGTTCGCGTCTTGATATCCTTTCGGAATCTAGAAGTCTCTTGACAGAACCCGCTATCTCCTTCCCTTTCTTCGCCGGGATGGAGAAACGGTGTGACATTAGGTCCCAGTGGATTCCCAGCCACTGGGACTTTTGAGATGGAGAAAGTCGAGACTTTTTTCTGTTGATCTTGAAGCCTAGATACTCTAGGAACTGGATCACTTGACTGGAAGCTTGCAAGCATTCTGTCTCGGATGCTGCCTACACCAGCCAGTCGTCCAGGTAGGGTACTACCTGAATTCCCTTTAGGCGTAATTGTTTGAGAGCTACGCTCGCAAGCTTCGTGAAAATCCTTGGGGTTATATTTAGCCCAAATGGCATGGCTCTGAAGGCGTATAGTCTTCGTTGTAGCTTGAACCCTAGGTAGGGGGAGAATCGACGGTTGATTGGAACGTGCCAATAGGCGTCTGACAAATCTATGGAGACGGAATGTGCCCTCTTGGGCAGTAAGGTCCTTATGTGTTGCAGTGTTAGCATCTTGAACTTGCAATTCACTCTGAACTTGTTGAGTGGCGACAAGTCCAGAATGACTCTGAGCTTTTCCGAGTCTTTCTTGGGAACACAAAACAGCCTCCCTTGGAATTTGATGGACTTCACCCTTCGGATCACTTTTTTCTCCAACAGTTCTTGAACGTACTCCTCCAGAACGGGGGTGGAGTGTTGGAAAAACCGAGGGCACGGGGGTGGAGTGCTGTACCAGCTCCAGCCCAGTCCATTCTTGAGTAGGCAGTGGGCCCAGGGATCGAAGGTCCACCGATCCCGAAAATTCTGAAGTCTCCCTCCTACCGGTATCACCTCACTTGGACTGTTGTCCAGAGGTCTTGCCTCCCTGACCGCGACCACCCCCGAATCCCCTTCCCCTTGAGGGGCGCCTAGACGAGCCTCTGGCTGTTCCTCTAGGCTTTGCTCGAAAGGAAGTTGACTGCCCTTCGAACCTTGGGTTGAATGCCGGGGACTGTGTCGACACGGCCTGGGGTACCCACTGGAAAGTGGTCGGGGTTTGTGCCACCACCTGGGGCACTGAAGGCATCGGCAATTGCTGTTGCTGTTGCTGTTCAACTGGCTTGGCTGGCCGAGACGGTAGCCTAGTTCTTTTAGTCTTCCTCTTTGGTTGGGGACCCTCATCCGGGGAAGACTTTCTCTTGATAGACAGGCCCCACTTCTGGAGAAGATTTCTATTCTCCGTGGCGGCCTTATCCACAACTTCTTTGACCAATTCGCCAGGGAAAAGGTCTTTGCCCCAAATGTTGGAGGAGATTAGTTTCCTTGGCTCGTGCCTCACCGAAGCCGAGGTGAACACGAACTCCCTACAAGCTCTCCTCGCCCTGACGAAGCTGTAAAGATCCTTCGTCACTGTGGCCAGATGAGTCTTGGCCACTACCATGAACATTTCATGGACCTTGGGGTCACTTGCCATCGTCTCAAGAGTGGTCTGAAGAGACATAGAGGCAGCCAGTCTTTCTTTTGTCTCGAGCTCTCTCCGCAAAAGAAAGTCAGACAGCTTAGGGAGGTTCTCACCGAACTGACGTCCGGCAATATCAGCCTCCAACTTCCCGACTGAGAAGGTAAGATGGACGTCCTTCCAGTCCTTGTGGTCCATGGGTAGGACCAGCGACAAGGGTTTACACTCCTCCAGGGAGGGGCAAGGCTTGCCAGCCTCGACTGCTTTTAATACAGCCGCAAACCCTTTCTGCAAAAAGGGGAAGGCTCTAGCAGGAGAGGACACAAAGGAAGGGAGCTTCTTACTCAATGCAGCTACCTTTGAGTTTGTGAAGCACCTCTCTTTCATCGAAGATGAAAGCAAAGCTTGAGCCTTAGCATGGTCCATCACTATGACCTCCTTCGCCTCTGTCTCCTCCTTTGAAGCTGGTTCCTTCCTCAACCGGATATAACAGTCCGGATATGACCCTTTGCTGGGCCAGAATTCCACCTCCTCAAGGGGAACTGAACCCAGTTTATCCGACATGACGATCTTTCCAGTCGTCATCGGCATGTGCTCAGCATATCTCTACGGGTTACCATCTGAGCACAAGGGAAGGTCTTTCACATTGAGCCTTTTCTGGGGCCCACGTGATGCTGCAAGCTTCTGCATCTGCAGTTCCATTGCAGCCGCCTTCTCCATATTCTCCTTCTGCATTTGTTGGATCATTCCAACAATGGAGGAGAGGGCCTGTCCCAGCTCTACTGGGAGAGCGGACGATGTTGAGGGAATAAGTTCAGGGATCAGAACCGGAGCAGCCAACACCTCGTCGGCTTCTTCCTCTACAATGTCTGGGGCTTGATCTTCATCCTGGCCTCCTGCCAGGAGATCTTCCTCCAGACGCTCGGACACGTCTGACATCCTGTCGTCCAACTGGATGTCTTGCAAGGCGACCGCCACTTCAGCATCCACCTGGATCTGAACTAGGTGGATCTCCTCTTGAGGCTGGGGAATCACTGCATCAACTGATGCCCTAGGGAAAAGGTAAGCCCTCATCTTCTCACTTGGAAGATAAGGTCCAGAGGTGTTCTTCTGGAAGCCCCTTACCTAGGTGTGAAGCTTCTCCCTAGCTATATCCCTTGATTCCGCTGTCCTAGGGGAATCAAAAGCCTCAGTAATCAGGTTAGAGCACACGGTACATACCTGGGGGTCCCAATACCGGAGATCACCTTTGGAGACAGCGCATGCTGCGTGCCTCCTACATAACTCATGTCCGCAGAAGTTCTTACTGCGGACGTTGCAGAAAGCACTTCCGCACTTCGGACGTACCTCCTGCAAAGAGAAGAAATTTCCATGAGTATCAAGTGAACTATGTATCACTGGATATGCACAGTTTAGCATAACAAATCAGAAAGGAAAGACACACACTTGTGTTTTCCCCCCACAACCAATTGCTGCAGCCTTCCAGATAATAAAATCATATGGTTAATCTCTTCTAGAATAACCAATGAGAAGTTTCCAGAGGAAACAGGTGGAGCTCACACCTAAGCAATGATTTTAAAATCCCGGATAATAGACAAGAAAGAACTCACTTTCTTATCTGTAAGGCAACAGCAAAGGGCTGTGCAAGACAACACAAAAGTGTTAGAACACACAGTGCTGTACCAAAACTTATACTATAGTTTTCTTCCTACAGTATATGTTATACTGAAGAATACTGGTACAGTATAGAAGGTTATGTGCCGGCCGGCACTTGCCGGCCGGCACACACCATAACTAGCTTTAAAGTATACTACTTAACAGCTATAAGGCGGCAGAACGCTGGTTCAAATGCATGTGCCGGCCGGCAGTAACTGCCGGCCGGCAACAGCCAATGTCGGCTACACAAGGTAGCACCCGGCTGCCGGCCACTGCTCCTAGCGACCGGCAGACAAGGGCTGACATTAGCCGGCCGGCAAAGGTAAACAACCGATGCCAGCCAGCAGCAAAAGAACCAGAGGACTACGACTGGCCTGCTGCCGGCCTCATAGGCCGGCAGCCGGGTCGGGTACAGCACTAGAAGAAAACAGAATGGATGCCGGGATAAGAGCGTAAACTACCTCCAAGCCCGGCAATCCGAAAGAGTGCATATAAGGAAGGGGAGAATCTAATTCAGGCTTCCTGACCAATGCCGTCTGGCTCTACAGGCAGGCATGGATGAGGGACCAAGGGAGGTCCGGGCAGCACTCAAAGCAGAAGACCCTTGCCGGCCGGCAGACTCTGCCGGCCGGCAAGGGACTGAGTCAATTCCACATCCTAACCTATCCTAGGTCCAGATGTAGAATGACGTACAGTACTGTAATGGCTAGGCCATTACGGAGATAGAGGGGGAAGGGACAAAAGAGGGTCCTACCAACCTTGCTTTAGTGAAGGATCACCCGCAGCCAAGAAAACTCATCTTAGCCTAAGGGAGATCCAAGGAGGGAGGCCAGCAATACTTGCCAGCTCCCAAAGAACCAAAGCAAGGAAGGTGCTGCTACTCCCAGGGAAAGGATCTTATCCTCCCATCAAGAACAGCAACAAGGACTAGACTGCTAGATCACAAAAGAAGGAATCATCTCGTACAGAAACCTTCGGTAGTGACCTAAGGAGGCTAAGCCTCCTATGTCTGTGTCAAGCCAGCGAGGGAGACTCTACCCCAAGCCAGACAAACACAGACTCAGACTAAAAACTCTGTTGTTCTGTCCCTCTCTGAAACCAGACTTACTGGAACAGGAAGGTACAGTAACACCCCAGTATAGTTTTATCGAAAGTTAATTCAGATAAACCACTTAGGGATAAGCCCAAGGCTTAAACAGAGGGAAAGGGATTGCATACCTTCTCTGAAGAAAAGAAAGCAACCGGGGAGTATGAGAAAGTATACTAAGGCTCCATAAGCAACTTAGCCTAGGCACCAAGAGAATCGATTACCTAAATCACCGAAACTCACTCGTATACTATCTTGGAAATATTCAACATAATCTTAAATGTATAAAAAACAGCCTAAAGCTTCAATAAAATTTTAATACACTCGGAAAACCAAAATCATGCAGGAAGTACTAGGACCAAACGACTAGGCTACATGGCCTAGCGTAGGCCAGAGTTGGCAAATACTTCGCCAAAATAATACTAAAGCACGAAAGGAAATCCTATGTAACGCTAAATAGCTAAAATTTATTAAAGCAAAACCACCGGGAATGTCGCTCTGGCTAACTAAAACTCACACCTAGCGAGCGACCGCGTCCATGACGCCTCCGGTAGGCAACGGCTCTTGTAACAAAGATTAATACTATTAATCACATAAAAATTTACCAAGAGCCTACATTTATACATAAAAGAAATGGTACTCAACTTACCAGAGGCCGACGAAGTTGGAGAAGCCATTAAAAGCTGAATAAATCCAAGATTTGCGAGAGACACAGGAGAAAACACCAAGTTGTTAAGCTACGCAAAAAGGAAAACAGATGGCGCCAGGATTGGCGCCAGCCACGCTTACGAAACTGGAGAAGAGGGAGCATTGGGAGCTGCTCCCCCTTTTTCTTTCCCGTTTTCGTTTCTTGCCAATTGACCCCTCGATGTGTTATCTCTGTTAGGGGTGCAGATTGCCATGTGGCGTGTCAAGAATACGTCCTCTGATATGTCGCGATATCCCTTTCATTAGGGATATTCGCTCCAGGAGTTAGAATTCTGGGTACCTTAAGGTAAATTCTCTGGGAATATCACCGTAGTTGTAATATACCCTAGGAAGCTACCCTATAGGAACTTCCATCAGGACGACATGGCTTGAGCCCAAATATATATATATATATATATATATATATATATATATATATATATATATATATATATATATATATATATATATATATATATATACATTATGAAAAAATGCTATGTCATTGAAGATAAACATTCTAAAGTAAGCATAAATCTAAATCTAAAGATAACAAATGAAAACAGGAAATTACTTTTTGATGAGAATGCTCTTCACGGTCAATGGACTGAGTATTTTTTTATGACTTCATGAATGGTGACAATAGAAGAGCGATAGAGGGATTAATTCTGCGACCGTGAAAGGCATTAATTGGAGATTCTGGTTTGGTGTTAAAATTAATGTCATGGAGGCTGGAAGGGTAATAAATAGGTCAATGAATAAAGAGGGAATTTGTTTTATCTTATTTCTCTTCCACTTTTTTAAAGTCTTTTATTCATTATTATTATTATCATTATTATTATTATCATTATTATAATTATTATTATTATTATCATTATTATTATTATTTTTATTATTATTATTAATGGATGAAGAGGCAAGCTGTTCTATCTTATTTCTCTTCCACTTTTTTTAAGTTTTTAATTTATTATTATTATTATTATT
>NC_090731.1:16293962-16295749 GCF_036898095.1 Palaemon carinicauda | reverse complement strand
GCAATTTCTGGTCCTGATTTCTAAATGAAGCTGTGCGTTTATCTGATGCCGAATCGGATAGAATATCTCTGCGACCAGGAAACTTATTTGATTGATGGCTTTAAAATGTTTGAGTCTTTTGAACAAACTTATAAATCTATTTTATAATACCTGATGTACGGTTCAGTGATTTCTATTACAGAAAGAACCCCTAAGTATAGATTCGTTATTTCTGCTAAATGGTGTTGAGGTAGGGTGGGGTTGGAATGGGGGTGGGGTTGGAATGGGCGGGGTGTGGGATAGGTTGAGAAAGGGGTTGGAATGGGGTGGAGTGGGATTCGGGGGTGGGGTTGGAATGGGGGCGGGGTTGGAATTGGGGTGTGGGATAGGTTGAGAATGGGGTTGGAATGGGGTGGGGTGGGATTCGGGGGGGGGGGGTGAAATGGGGGGGGGGTGGGATTCGGGGGGGGGAATGGGGGGGGGGGGGGTGAAATGGGGGTGGAGTTGGAATGGGGGTGTGGGATAGGTTGAGGATGGGGTTGGAATGGGGTGGGGTGGGATTTGGAGGCGGGGATGGAATGGGTGTAGGGTGGGGTGGGATGGGTTGGGAATGCGGTTAGAATGGGGTAGGGTGGGATTTGGGAGTGGGGTTGATGTGGGTGGGGTGGGATGGGTTGAGAATGGGGTGGGGTGGGATTTGGGGGTTGGGTTGGAATGGGGGGTGGGGTGGAGTGGGATGGAATGAGAATGCGGTTAGAATCGGGTAGGGTGGGATTTGGGGGTGTGGTATGATGTGGGTGGGGTGGGATGGGTTGAGAATGGGGTGGGTGGGATTTGGGGGTTGGGTTGGAATGGGGGGTGGGGTGGGGTGGATGGGTTGGGAATGCAGTTAGAATGGGGTAGGGTGGGATTTGGGGGTGGGGTATGATGTGGGTGGGGTGGGATTTGGGGGTGGGGTTGGAATGGGGGTGGGGTTGGGTGGGATGGGTTGAGAATGGGGTGGGGTGGGATTTGGGGGTGGGGTTGGAATGGGGGTGGGGTGGGGTGGGATGGAATGAGAATGGGGTTAGGGTAGGGTGGAGTGAGGTGTGGATGGGGTGGGGTGGGGTGGAATGGGTTGAGAATGGGGTTGGGGTAGGGGGGGAATGGGGTGTGGATGGGGTGGGGTGGGGTGGGATTTAAGAGTAGTGTTGGAATGGGGGTGGGGTGGGGTGAAATGGGGTGTGAATGGGGTGGGTTTGGGTTGGGTGGGTTGAGAATGGGGTTTGGTTTGGGTGGGAATGGGGATGGGATTGGGTGGGGTAGGAATGGGGGTGGGATGAAGTGGGATGGGAATGGGGGTGGGATGAAGTGGGATGGGAATGGGGGTGGGATGAAGTGGGATGGGAATGGGGGTGAGGCTGGGTGGAGTAGGGTGGGAATGGGGCTGGGGTGAGGTGGGGTAGGAATGGGGTGGGATGAAGTGAGATGGGAATGGGGGTGAGGCTGGGCGGGATAGGGTGAGAATGGGGGGGGTGGGGGTGGGGTGGAATGGGGTGTGAATGGGGTTGGTTTGGGTTGAGTGGGTTGAGAATGGGGTTTGGGTTGAGTGGGTTGAGAATGGGGTTTGGGTTGGATGGGAATGGGGATGGGATGGGGTGGGTTAGGATTGGGGGTGGGATGAAGGGGGATGGGAATGGGTGTGAGGCTGGGTGGAGTAGGGTGGGAATGGGGTTGGGTGGGGTGGGGTAGGAATGGGGGTGGGATGAAGTGGAATGGGAATGAGGGTGAGGTTGGGTGGTATAGGGTGGGAATGGGGGTGGGTTTGG
>NC_090731.1:16256462-16281462 GCF_036898095.1 Palaemon carinicauda | reverse complement strand
CGGCCAGATCTTTATTTAGACGTCATTTATAACGTTTAAAAGGCTTCCAAAAGACTTAAATTACGGCCAGATCTTTGCTCAGACATCATCTATAACGTTTAAAAGGCTTCCAAAAGACTTAAATTACGGCCAGATCTTTGCTTAGTCATCATCTATAACGTTTAAAAGGCTTCCAAAAGACTAAAATTACTGCCAGATCTTTACTTAGACGTCATTTATAACGTTTAAAAGGCTTCCAAAAGACTAAAATTACGGCCAGATCTTTGCTTCGACATCATCTATAACGTTTAAAAGGCTTCCAAAAGACTAAAATTACGGCCAGATCTTTACTTAGACATCATTTATAACGTTTAAAAGGCTTCCAAAAGACTAAAATTACGGCCAGATCTTTGCTTAGACATCATCTATAACGTTTAAAAGGCTTCCAAAAGACTATAATTACGGCCAGAGCTTTACTTAGACGTCATTTATAACGTTTAAAAGGCTTCCAAAAGACTTAAATTACGGCCAGATCTTTGCTTAGACATCATCTATAACGTTTCAAATGATTACTGAAGACAGGAAATTACTGCCAGATCTATTCTCTGACTGCATCTATAACGTTTAAAACACTCTTGTTTTATGGTTTTATGTTTTGTATTATGTATTTTTTATTTTGTATTGTTTTGTATTTAAATAAGATTTCGGAAGAAGTGTGGTCCATTTTGGCACAACTTTGTACCATACGATGCTTGTTGGTGCGAAGGGGTTTATGTAGAAATGATAATTTTTGACTTGTGGATAAACATCTAAATATTGTGTGTGTGTATATATATATATATATATATATATATATATATATATATATATATATATATATATATATATATATATATATATATATATATATATATATATATATATATATATATATATATATATTATACACACACACACACACACACACACACATATATATATATATATATATATATATATATATATATATATATATATATATATATATATATATGCACACACACATATATATGTGTGTATATATACACACACACACACACATATATATATATATATATATATATATATATATATATATATATATATATATATATATATATATATATATATATATGTATGTATATGTATAAATATACATATTTATATATATAAACATATATATATGTATATATATATCATACACACACACACACACACACACACACATATATATATATATATATATATATATATATATATATATATATATATATATATATATATATATATATATATATATATATATATATATATACGGTATACATACACACACACACATATATATATATACATATATATATATAAATATATATATATATATATATATATATATATATATATATATATATATATATATATATATATATATACTGTATATATATATATATATATATATATATATATATATATATATATTTACATGTATATATATATATATATATATATATATATATGTATATATATATATATATATACATATATATATATATATATATATATATATATATATATATATATATTTACATGTTTATATATATATATATATATATATATATATATATATATATATATATATATATATATATATATATATATATATATAAATTTCTATCTTATACTTGAGATCGAACCCTAGCCCCTTCTAATAAAAAACCAGGTCACTTCCAATCATGCCACGAGGGGCCATAAAAGAAATCAGAACCTAACTGCATACCTGCAGTTCAGAATTTACCTGGCGAGACATCAGTCTCTTACCAGCGAGTTTTCCCCGACTTCCGGCCCACCACGTGACACAATTGATAGTAATTCATTCAAATTACCCCTAATGAGTCAAAATGGATAAATATCAACATAACATCGTTCTCAAATAGAAATAAATTTCTACCTCATATTTGGGATTGAACCCTAGCCCCTTCCATGAAAGGCCAGGTCGCTTCCAACACATGTGTGTTTGTATTGATGTTCAAGCGTGTGAATGAGGTATCTGGCTGTTGAACACGTTTGTCGAACGGTTCGAAGAAAGTCATATCTAACCTGACTTTTGTGAGCGGGGCTTCATTGTTCACAAACCTCATGCACTTGTGCTGATTCCACCTTTTCAAACCGTTCGACAACCGGGTTTGACAACCCGGTTCGACAAACAGTTCGACCGTATAAGCCTCGCTTAAGGCAAAGAAGGAATACGATTTTATCAGGAAAGAAATATTTAACTTTTTACGAATTTTATCAATTATTCAATTGCATAATTCGTTTTTGCATAAGATACATAAGAAAATTTGTTCACTATCCTATCTTCATTAAGAAGCAATCTCTAAGCTTTCAATGGCAAAGGGGGAAATGACTTGTAATAAGATTATAACTGCAACTTAATTAATATGCAAGCAGCCATAGAAATATTCTTCCTTTGTATTGGTTTTAAAAAGCAAATTCTCTCTCTCTCTCTCTCTCTCTCTCTCTCTCTCTCTCTCTCTCTCTCTCTCTCTCTCTCTCTCTCTCTCTCTCATTTAGTTTCATTTGCAAAATGTGAAACATGGAATGCTTTTTCATTTCTCTCACTCTCTCTCTCTCTCTCTCTCTCTCTCTCTCTCTCTCTCTCTCTCTCTCTCTCTGTGTCATTTGCAAAATGTGAAACGTGGAATACTTTACAATCTGTAATAGGGTGTTATTTTTCTTTGATGCAGATTTGGTCTTTGCAAATTCACGCAAGCCAAGACTTTTAATTATAACCAAGGAAAATAATAATAGAAATAAAAAAAATGGGGAAATATTTTATCTTTATGTTGTTTGAAAAACACGTCTTCATATACAATGTTGATTGCATCCACGAGCAATTCCTGCTTTTACCACTTTTGACCTCAACATATCTGTTAATGTTTAAACATATTATATTTTCTGAGGCAAAAACTGACTCAATCGTTTCACCATGATTTCCTGCAAAGACAGAAGGGTGGTGAAATGAATCACGTGGTAAGATTGAAAAAAAAAAAAAAAAAAAAAAAAAAAACCCAAAGTTCTTTCAATAGACATACTTTTATTCGGTGGTGGTGGCCTGTTGGCAACGACCTTGCTTGGTGATCGCCATACTGTTGGTGATCGCTATACTGTTGGTGATCGCTCTACTGGGGTTCGAGTCCCGTTCAAATTTCTTCGGTTGCTGCAACCTCACCATCCTTGTGAGCTAAGGATGGGAGCTTTGAGGGAGTCTATAGGTATATCTGCTGAGTCAATAGCAGCCATTGCCTGGCCCTCCTTGGTCCTAGCTTGGGTTCAGAGGGGCTTAGGAGCAGACCATATGTATATATGGTTAGTCTGTATAGCATTGTCCAGCTTGATAGGGCAATGTCACTGTCTCTTGCCTCTGCCATTCAAGAGTGGCCTTTAAACCTTTAAATATGGTATTAAGAATTTCATAGCTATAAAATTCACAAGAATGCTACTCGAAATAAAATGAGCGCGTTACAGAAATAAATCTAGATTATCACAAGATCTTGTCATTCACATCCTGGTCGCGAAATGCAAATTGAGGCTCAAAATAGCCAAAGTCTAGAGAGAGAAGTCAGCTGGCGCGCAGATTATAATTCAAAGGTCTCGGTCAGGGACGTCAGTCACACCAAGCCGGAGGTTGTATTCATACTAATCCAACCTAGGGGCTAGATGCACCGTCAAAAAGCCCCTGGTCGGAGAGAAGCTCCGGGCCATCTAAAGAAGAAGAATACTAATCCAGTAGACAATAGTCACACCTTACTTTGGAAATTTGTCTTACTAGTCTCATTTTAAGAGATACTGAATTTAATCAAGAATCATGGATAGAAGAAGGTGATGAGATTCTTGAAATAACTGAAATACGCAAAGAGAATGAAATACATGCAAGTACACACAGTTCTGAGACAGAGGAGGAATCTTTGAGGTATATAGGAGGTTATTCATTTAAGAAATTTTCATTGAAATATCCTGAATTAGGAAAGAAAAGGTCAGGCGTTGTTGCAGATGATAAATGTTGGATAGATGTGATGAACAGAGGTGGTCTTCATGTACCTCCAGAAGTGCCTCAAATCGTACCGCTGTCCGGCCGATGAAAATAGCCACCTACAGGGTTGTCAGGTTGGCCTTTTTCGGGCCAAAACCTCGAAATGTGGCCTTTTTTCGTGCTAGATACCTGAATTTGGCCTTTTTGAAATTGTTTATCCTTAAATGCTATATTTTCGGCCTTTTTTTCTATTAGGTGGCGTTCATTAACTCGCTGAATGCTTGGTGAAGTGTGGGAAAAAACAGCGATCCTTAAAAAAGAATGACAAAATTCAGATATCCATTATAAGTAAATAAAGTTGTAAGGAAAGAGAAGGGGACCGAAATGATTTAAAGCAGTCGAAATTTCGTAAATGCTGAAGTGTGATTTCCTCACGATTTCAATTTTCCGGCAGATTTGGTTTTGTGAATTATTATCTTTAATTTTATACGCTTTAGAAATGATATTCTGTTCACACTTTTATATTCTTAGTATTATTAGAATGACATTTTATTATAATAGAGGCAGTATTAATTTTCTGCTTGAAGGTTTTCCTGTTTCCTGGCAGTGTCGAGTATTTTTAAGTAAATCATAGGTTTACTCATGAATAAATTAATAGAGAAAACTTAAAAAAAAACACAGAAATCATCTAATGTCCCAAGGATAGCCAAGACTTTTAATTATAACCAAGGAAAATAATAATAGAAATAAAAAAAATGGGGAAATATTTTATCTTTATGTTGTTTGAAAAACACGTCTTCATATACAATGTTGATTGCATCCACGAGCAATTCCTGCTTTTACCACTTTTGACCTCAACATATCTGTTAATGTTTAAACATATTATATTTTCATCTTTTTTAAAGGAGCTTTAACTAATACCAATGACATGCTGCTAAACTTAAAAGAAGGATAAGCATAGTACGGAGAGCTTTTGGTAAATAAAAAGAGGTTATGGAAGGTAAAATGCCACTTTCTCTAAAAAGAGAAACTTGAAGCCTTATAAAAGACTTAGAACATGAGCTATTTACAACTCAAAGATCTATTGAAAGAATAATGATTGAATTTTATGTAATGGGTTAGTCACTGGACAACAATTATCTCCTTGTGATTTCATTCTGTCGTTCGAAGAAACTTATCAAATGTACAAATGTGGTCTTTGATTTACAGTAATAACCTGTACCTTGCACCATCTTCCTATTTCTTTCCTCACTGGGCTATTTTTTCCTCTTGGAGCCCTTGGGCTTCTAGCATTCTGCTTTTGCAACAAGGGTTGTAGCTTCGTTAATAATAATAATAATAATAATAATAATAATAATAATAATAATAATAATAATAATAATAATAATAATATTCTGCTTTTCCAAAGAGGGTTGTAGCTTATTTAATAATAATAATAATAATAATAATAATAATAATAATAATGATAATAATAATAATAATAATAATAATAATATATGTTCCTTGGGCAACTGGTTGATTGATTGATTGATTGATTAGAGGTTTCCTGGCATCCTGACATCTAAGGTCATTGGCGCCGATATCATTTATTATAAATAAAGAATAAAAGAACATTTCATAAAACACATAGAAGCAAAGATGTCAGTTTAAAATTTAAATAGTTTCCAGAAGACCGGCTTCAGAAATTAAGTTAGAAACACCGCTAGCATGGTAAGGCACATCATGTCCAAGAATCTTGACAGGGATGAACCTGCCATCCTCACCTCAAGCTTCAAACAGATATCTATTTCTTTCACTTCTATAAGTGGGGCATTCGGTCAATAAATGCCTCACTGTCAAGGGTACCAAACATTCGTCGCAAATGACTGGTATTAGCTAGTAAGCCGATATTCAACTGGTTGAGTAGCAATTAGTGTAACTGAATTAATCTTATTTTAGAGCATAAAGTTTAAGTATTTCTAATTCATTTAATAACTGTTTTCGGTTTTAAATCTTTATGGAGTATTCCTACTTATTCTTAAACGAGCTCTTGAGAACAGAGGCTCTTCTCTTGCTATTACTTTTGCTCGTTAGTATTCTTAAATAAAAAAAAAATCCTTGCAAATAATTTTCTCTTTCAGCTTATACCTGAGAGAGGTAGCCACTAGGATTTTCCAAAATGCTGTACAAGTGCTTTAAACTCATTTTTTAAAAAGGAACTTAAATCTTACTTCTTATTTTATTTAGTCATCAGGAAAGTTTAATCCCCTTAACTTTCATATTTATTCTTAATTTTCATTCTAAGCCTTTGGAAATATACCTATGTTATCTTCATGACAGTCGTTTAATTCTGGCATCAGACTTTCAGAAAAGGTTCCCACTCTTTGTTCTGCCTTTTATATCATTATAGTTTTTGTTTAAGATTTCTTTAGAATGTAAGATTAGTGACTTCTCTTGATGCCATTTTCCTCATTCTCTCGATTCATTCATCTTATCTGTATCTTCATCCTTTATATGTTTCTTTAAATATAAGATTAATGACTTCTCTTGATGCCATTTTCTCCATTCTCTCAATTCATTCATCTTATCTGTATCTTCATCCTTTATATGTTTCTTTAAATATATGATTAGTGACTTTTCTTTTTTGCCATTCCCCTTATTCTCTCAATTCATTCATCTTCTCTGTATTTTTATCATATCTATATTCCCTAACTTTACTCAGTCCTCCACCATCATTCCTCACTTGACATGAATCGTTCCCGGACCCCAAGTTATCATTTGTCACTGTCACTCAATCTGGAATTGCCATTCTACGGGATAGTGTTGCCAGGTTGGCCTTTTTTCAGGCTAAAAACTCCAAATTTGGCCTTTTTAAAAAATTGATTAGCCTTTAGCAATATCATAAAAAAAGGTTGGCCTTAAATGCTGTACTTCTGTCCTTTTTTTTACTAATAAGTTGGCCTTTTAAAGCCCCAGTTGATCAGAAGTTGGGCTTTTCTCACTTAGAAAACCTGGCAACTCTGGGTAGTAGTGTTGCCATTCTAGGGGGTTAGTGAGCATGCGCAGATTTCCCGGACCTTGTGCGGGCGGGTGCTCTTAGACTCGAAGTCAAAGCCCCCAACCCAAAAGTGGCCTTCGATCATGAGAGAAATCGAATACCTTTTAAAGTTTGGGTATAATTTCTGCTGATTTCTCAATCCCTTTCCTCGAATTTAGTTACTTAAAAAGTGATTGAACGTTTCCATAAAATCAATATCTTGGGTAATATAAGGTTTAAAGTTTCAAGGCCAAACATGAATGGGAGAGTCAAGCGACACTGACAGTGCCCTTGCAAGCAGGAATCATATGATCAGCGCCCAAGCTCTCTCTCCCCCCAAGCTAGGACCAGGGAGGGCCAGGTGATGGCTGCTGATGACTCAAAAGGTACACATATAGCCTACCCTAAACACCCCATCCTTAGCTCTGTGCGAGGCGCCAGTTAGGTATTAACTGAGAAGCGAGATGAATAAAACAAACTTTATTTCAACAGAGCATGAGCCTATATGTAACCCGTCCTAAGTGAAAACGGCAAAAAAATTCAAACACAATGATTCAAGAACATGCAGGCTTAAACAGTTCATCAGTGCGAGGGGAGAGCGATAACGATAAACAAAAAACAGAAATACCGTATCAGTGTACGAGCGTGTGTGATGTATGGTACACCTCACAGGGATGGAGAGGTTGCAGTAACTAAAGGAATTTCCGAGTTTGAGCGGGACTCGAAAAACCGTCCGGTGATCACCAGGCAGAGGGGTTACGAACAAGGTGACGGCAATAGTTTTGTCCTTCGGAGGTCACACAGCTCAAAGTACCTACACTACATCAGTTCACACAGCTCATAGTACCTACTCTGCCTCAGGTCACACAACTCAAAGTACCTACTCTGCCTCAGGTCAAACAGCTCAAAGTACCTACTCTGCCTCAGGTCAAACAACACAAAGTACCTACTCTGCTTCAGGTCAAGCAGCTCAAAGTACCTACACTACCTCAGGTCATACAACACAAAGTACCTACTCTGCCTCAGGTCACACAGCTCAAAGTACCTACAAAACCTCAGGTCACACAGCTTGAAATACCAACTCTGCATCAGGTCACACAGTTCAAAGTACCTACTCTGCCTCAGGTCACACAGCTCATAGTACCTACTCTGCCTCAGGTCACACAACTCAAAGTACCTACTCTGCCTCAGGTCAAACAGCTCAAAGTACCTACTCTGCCTCAGGTCAAACAGCACAAAGTACCTACTCTGCTTCAGGTCAAGCAGCTCAAAGTACCTACACTACCTCAGGTCATACAACACAAAGTACCTACTCTGCCTCAGGTCACACAGCTCAAAGTACCTACAAAACCTCAGGTCACACAGCTTGAAATACCAACTCTGCATCAGGTCACACAGTTCAAAGTACCTACTCTGCCTCAGGTCACACAGTTCAAAGTACCTACTCTGCCTCAGGTCACACAGCTCAAAATACCTGCTCTTCCTCAGGTCACACTGTCAAAGTACCTGCTCTGCCTCAGGTCACACAGCTCATAGTACCTACTCTGCCTTAGGTCATACAGCTCATAGTACCTACTCTGTCTCAGGTCACATAGCTCAAAGTACCTACTCTGCCTCAGGTCATACAGCTCAAAGTACCTACACTACTCAGGTCATACATCTCAAAGTTCCTACACTACCTCAACACAGCCTACTCTGCCTCAGGTCACACAGCTCAAAGTACCTACACTACCTCAGGTCAAACAGCACAAAGTACCTACTTTGCCTCAGGTCAAACAGCTCAAAGTACCTACACTACCTCAGATCAAACAGCACAAAGTACCTACACTACCTCAGGTCAAACAGCACAAAGTACCTACTCTGTCTCAGGTCAAACAGCTCAAAGTACCTTCAGTACCTCAGGTCACACAGTTCAAAGTACTTACTCTGCCTCAGGTGACACGGCTACCCTGCCTCAGAAAAAAGGGGGAGAAGCGGCCCAATTAGAGTTTCTTATTTGTTTGTTATTCCATTCTTATTAGGAATGGAGCACATGAGTTATTTTTCTGTCGTAATCTTTTCCTTTTTATTTTTAAATTCTTGTTCGTTCCAATTATCGTGCTGTTATTTAACTCTCGATTTTCATGGTTGGATGGCTTTCAAAGGTTCTTGGTGCATTTGAAAGTATTTCACTTTAAATTTAACAAGACTAACAACCAGTCTCTCCCCCCCCCCTCTCTCTCTCTCTCTCTCTCTCTCTCTCTCCTCTCTCTCTCTCCTCTCTCTCTCTCTCTCTCTCTCTCTCTCTCTCTCTCTCAAATGATAGGGTACAGACAGTAATTTTGTTAAACGATTTTAACATCAAGTCTAAATATATCTTCCCTTACTAGGGAGATTTGATCATAAAAAAGAACTTTCCTCTAGGCATATGCCAATGACGGAGCCTATGCGGTGTTGTAGACCCCGAGTTTAGACTTCTTGAAGCGTTGTAAACGTTGTAGAGGCTTTGTTGTAAAAGTAAGTGTATATTAGGTTTCCATGGTTTACAATATTTATGTAGCTTAAAGAAATGATAATCCATTTAGGATATTTATAAATACCATTTAGGCCTATATAGAAAAAATATTTTTGGATGTGATTACATTTTTTTTATGTTATCTTTGAAAGAAATAAGCTTTATAAGTTGTATGAACTTAATCCAATTTGCCTCAAATTCTTTATTCTAATATTGGAACTTCCGTGAAGGTTTGCTTTTAGTAATGGAAAACATTAAATAGTTTTTTTTTTTTTTTATGATAAACTTCGTTTTATATCTATTTTCTTATTGATCCTTTTAAACTGTTATTTGTTTTTGTTTTTATTTATGGTATCTATAATATCAAGGCAGATAAACATGGACGATAAAGCAAAAAAGTTATGTTACTTGATAACTACCAGAATACATGTATACGAATTAGGTAAAGAAGATATAGTTTATATAAACTGCAACATAGAATTTTTATATCAACCTGGTATCCTGTTGGCTAATGCTTTTCATAAGATATATTCGATATCAGTTTAGGAAAACATATTATTTTCTACATAAAAACTACAGTCGAATGAATGATCCATTTATCAAGTTCTCTATTATTATTATTATTATTATTATTATTATTATTATTATTATTATTATTATTATTATTATTATTATTCACAACACTAGTTGGAAAAAACAGGATGCTATAAGCCCAAAGGGCAACAACTTGGAAAATAGCCCAGTGAGGAAACGAAATAAGGAAAAACTATAAGAAAAGTTTAAGAACAATAATAACAAGAAAATGAATCTTTCATATATAGACTATAAAAACTTGTAAATAAGAGGATAAAAACTTCAAAATAATGAAAGGAAGAGAAACAAGATAGAATAGTGTACCTGAGTGTACCATCCATTCTTTTTTTAGCATACCATCAAATATTAAATTTTGCTTCTGGAATCCAGAACATAAAGCCAATCATATCGTTATACCTAAAATAAAATAAATAAATTATTTTCTCTGATTCATGGCGAGTGACATCGTGTTCTAATTTCCATAAAGATCGACACCTTTTTTCAGATTTATTTTGATTTATTTCTATTTTAGATTTGAGGTTTCTTTATGTAGAAGTATTCATTGAGAAAAGGGAGTATTTTTTACACATTTTGATATCAAAACAAGTACCTCTTTGAAGCTATTAATTCAGTTAAAGATTTATAAAAGTTATATATAACATTATAAATCTTACAAAAGACAAGGAAGGATATTTTCTATTCTAAAGAGGGGGTGTTCAATACAATTTGATATCAAATTTCATTGAAACTATTAATTCATTTAATGATTTCAAAAAGTTATATATCACATTATAAATCTTACAAAAGACAAGGAAGGATATTTTCTATTCTAAAGAGAGGGTATTTAATGCAATTTGATATCAAACCAAATGCTTCTTTGATTAAAAATATTAATTAATTTAATGATTAAAAAAAGTTATGTATCACATTATAAATCTTACAAAGGATAAGAAAGGATATTATCTATTCAAAGGGGGTCAAGATAGAGACGACTGGCAAAATCTAACTGAGGCCTTTTGCGTCAATAGACGTGGGAGGAGATGATGATGATGATTCAATACGCAGGCTATATTCCTTTTTTTTTTGTTTTCAAATTTACGTAGCCAATAAACTTTTTAAACTATGTACACCGGCAAATTCTGTGGAGAGTTTTACGTTATTATGGAATTCCTATCAAATATGGACAATTAATTAAATCTCTTCACGAGCATGGTAAACGCATTATCGAAATATATTTGATATAATATTTATTGCACTAAGTATTATATTGGTAATAATTTATTCAATAGAATTCATTTTAATTGTTAAAAGATATAAATTACCTTCTCCTCCTTCCCATTATTATTATTATTATTATTATTATTATTATTATTATTATTATTATTATTATTATTATTATTATTATTATTATTAGCCAAGCTACAATTCTAGCGGGAAAAGCAAGATGCTATAAGCCCAAGGGCTCCAACAGGGAAAAATAACCCAGTGAGGAAAGGAAATAAGGAAATAAATAAATGATGAGAACAAATTAACAATAAATAATTCAACAAAACAGTAACAACGTCAAAACAAATATGTCATATATTAAACTATCTTTTAATTCAACTTTATCTAGTATTCAATTCTTTGTATGGAGACTTAAATTTCCCTTCACACACATTAGAGGTAATTTGCATAATATATAAAGTTGAACGTCTCCCTTCTTTGCCAACCTACATACCCGGGCGGAAGGAGCTACATCCTACTATATCCTATCGAAATCCTTAGATAAAAGCTTAGTTTTGAATATACATACTTACTATCTATCAATATTTTCTATTGTATTTATTACCTTACAACAAATATTTCCCTGAGCTTAAAAAAGTCTTTATTTTTTAGTCCTTCTAGATCTTTTTCATTTAATATTTTGACTTTGGTTTCCTAGATATTGTAAACCATAATTCATGGTTTTATTATAATTTCTGTCGATAGATATCTTAAAAAAAAAGATATTTTTGGCATCCACTAAATAGCTTTAGACTTTTCTATTTTTCAGAATCCTTCTAAATCTATTTCACTTAGTATTTTGACTTTGATTCTCCGAGAGACTGTAAACCTTAATTCACGTTTTTTATATAATTTCTAACGATTGACGTCTCAAACAAAACATATTTCCAGCATCCCCTATATAGCTTCAGATTTTTCCAGATTCTCTGTACGTATAATATTACATACATTTGCATACGTAAGCGTTTTCTTCCATCTAAGCTCCTAACTCATAAATGTCGTCTTTGAACATGGTAAGCAGCTCTTCTAGGAGAAGGACACTCCAAAATCAAACCATCGTTCTCTAGTCTTGGGTAGTGCCATAGCCTCTGTACCATGGCCTTCCACTGTCTTGGGTTAGAATTCCCTTGCTTGGGGGTACACTCGGGCACACTATTCTATCTTATTTCTCTTTCTCTTGTTTTGTTAATGTTTATACAGTTTTTATAGGATATATTTATTTTAATGTTAATAATAATTATGACATTCTTAAACTTGCATCCCCAGAAAAACAGCCTAGAATCTCAAGAACTTTTTTTTTTTTTTTTTTTTTTTTTTTTTTTTTAAAGATTCCTTGAATATTAAAATAGACTCCAGGCACTAAATCCCTCATTTTAAATGCACCCTTTGATGGTCTATTTTTTCTTTGATTAAGAGTTTTCATAACTGCCCTTTCCAACATTTAATTTATTCCATAACATATTTTTCTTTTACACGGCTGAGTTACCAGAAATACACTGGGATGGTGTTCTCGTGAATTTTGAGTTTCAGGTAAAAAATTCATTCCCTCCTCAACAGTGTTGAGAGATTTCCTGAAACTTCAGAATTAAATAAAAATTCCTTTTCATGGAATGTGAAGAAATATTTCACGCATGGTGCCTTTCAACAACACCTCCACCTCCTCTTTATTCTGTTTCTCACATTCTCTTGATCTCATACCGAGAAGTTAATTTATTACTTTATGATCTCTTATGCAATTCCGTTTTCATCAGGGTGAAAGTAAGTGATATTTACTTATTCAACATCACAGTTCTCCAAAATGTTAAGGGTCTTATTCCATATACAGAAAGCGAAATATATTTCACTTCTCAAAAAAAAAAAAAAAAAAAAGATTCAATTGAAGGGGGTAAATGTTACATCTCAGTTCTTGACTTTTAACGTATTTTAAAGTTTTAAAGGCCGCTCATGAATGGCAGAGGTAAGGGATAGTGAGATTGCCCTATCAAGCAGGACAATGCCCTAGAAACTGACCATATATACATATGATCAGCGCCCAAGCCCCTTCTCCAGTTTAATGACCGTTCATGAACTGCAGAGGCCGAGGGCAGTGACATTGCCCTATCAAGCAGGAGAATACCCTACAGACTGACCATATATACATATGATCAGCACTCAAGCCCAATCTCCACCCAAGCTAGGACCAAGGAGGGCCAGGCAATGGCTGTTGATGACTCAGCAGATAGACTTATGGGTTCCACCAAGCACCCCATCCTTAGCTCACAAGGATAGTGAGGTTGTAGCGACCAAAGGAACTAACAAGTTTGAGCAGGACTGGAACTCCAGTCAGGCGTTCAACAGTCAGGGATGTTACCATATGGGCCACCACAAACTCATTTCAAGACCTAAATGTTTAACATATGTACCTAGGGCACTTTTTTCGAGGAAAAGAAATCAGATGTAAAACTTAACTACCATGAATAAAACTGTAATAACTAATATGAATAAAACTGTAATAAGTACCATATATAAAACTGTAATAACTACCATGAATAAAACTGTAATAGCTACCATATATAAAACTAATAACTACTATGAATAAAACTGTAATAACTACCATATATAAAACTGTAATAACTACCATGAATAAAACTGTAATAACTACCATATATAAAACTGTAATAACTACCATGAATAAAACTGTAATAACTACCATATATAAAACTGTAATAACTACCATGAATAAAACTGTAATAACTACCATATATAAAACTGTAATAACTACCATATATAAAACTGTAATAACTACCATGAATAAAACTGTAATAACTACCATATATAAAACTGTAATAACTACCATGAATAAAACTGTAATAGTTTCTAGCGTATCATGAAAATTATTCTAAAACACTTAATAAATTTTTCTTTTCGAAAACAATTACTCGAAAAACAGGTATTTGAATGGAAAATTGTTCGAAAGGATATTATCCGAAAGGACAATTAAACGAAATGATAATTATTCGAAATATTGTTTGAACGTTATCGGAACATTACTTTAGCAGAAGAAGAATTCAGCACAGCTTCTCATAATGGCCTTATCCACTTAGGTTAATCTGTTCTTATACCGGAAATATAAGTAAGATAAGTAAGATACGATACAGATTCAATTTTGCGTTTTAAGAATTCGAATACTTTATGTTTCCAGGTGATAAGAAAACTTCATTTAGAAATAAGATAAAATTTGATAGGTAAAAGAGATTAAATTTTTTTTTCGAACCTCGACTTATTGTATCTAATCTCTCAAAGAAGGAGAAAATATGTATAATAAAACAAACGAATAAACTTGAATAAATTCATTAGAATACACAATTTTCCGTGTATTTATGATACATGAAATAACCCACATTTTTCATATATTGGGAGTTATTTTATTCAAGTAAATTGTTTCAGATCATGATTATGTGTGGATTTATATGCATTAATCTACAATAAACATTACAACCCAAAAAATGGCTATATATGAAATATATATTCTAAGATAATAACCCAGAAAAGCCAATCAAGTGATATCTCCGACAATCAGAGAAATCTGACATTATTTTCTTCATTCAAGGGGTTAACTACTGCACTCTGATTGTTCAATGGCTACTATCTCTTGATAAGGGTAGAAGATAGACTTTAGCCATGGTAATCAGCTCTTCTAGGTGAAGGACACTCCAAAATCAAACCATTGTTCTCTAGTCTTGGGTAGTGCCATAGCCTCTGTACCATGGTCTTCCACTGTCTTGGGTGAAAGTTCTCTTGCTTGAGGGTACACTCAGGCACACTATTCTATCTTATTTCTCTTCCTCTTGTTTTGTTAAAGTATTTATCGTTTATATAGGAAATTTTTATTTTGGTGATGTTGCCGTTCTTTAAATATTTTATTTTTCCTTGTTTCCTTTCCTCACTGGGCTATTTTCCCCGTTGGAGCCCCTGGGCTTATAGCATCCTGCTTTTCCAACTTGGGTTGTAGCTTAGCAAGTAATAATAATAATAATAATAATAATAATAATAATAATAATAATATTTTGGTGATGTTGTTCTTTAAATGTTTTATTTTTCCTTGTTTCCTTTCCTCACTGGGCTATTTTCCCCGTTGGAGCCCCCTGGGCTTATAGCATCATGATTTTTCCAACTAGGCTTGTAGCTTAGCAAGTAATAATAATAATAATAATAATAATAATAATAATAATAATAATAATAATAATAATAATAATAATAATAATAATAATAACAAGAGCTAGAATTGGAAGTTCAGGAGACAAAAATCGCAAGCGGGGTCACGCTCCCCTCTGCAGTGTCAATGTGGTCATTCCATACAGACAATGGACCCCTATTTGGTCATCTACGAATGTAATCAGGCCGCCATGCAGTGGATACAATGTTGACACGATGAGATATGATGGATGATAATGATGATGATGATGATCATAAACGTTCTCATTATATTTCAGGGCAAAGGGATAATTAATCAGAAACCTGATCTACGCTGTATTATTATTATTATTATTATTATTATTATTATTATTATTATTATTATTATTATTATTATTATTATTATGCTGTATTATTATTATTATTATTATTATTATTATTATTATTATTATTATTATTATTATTTTATTATTATTATCTTTATCATTATCATTATAATAATAATAATAATAATAATAATAATAATAATAATAATAATAATAATAATAATAATAATAATTATTATTATTATTATCATTATTATTATAGTTATTATCATTATTATTAAAAGCTAAGCTACAACCCTACTCGGGAAAGCAATATGCTATAAGCCCCAAGGGCTTCAGCAGAGAAAAATAGCCCAGTGAGGAAAGGAAATAAGGAAATGAATAAAGGATATAAAAAGTAATGAACAATTAGAAGGAAATATTTTATAAAACATTAACAACATTAAAACAGACATTTCATATATAAACTATAAAAAGGATTTATGACAGCCTGTTCAACATAAAAAAAAAAAAAAAACATTAGCTGCAAGTTTGAACTTTTGAAGTTCTACTGTTTTTCCTTTATAAAAGATAAATGAACAACGGAATTGAAATAAACAGATAATTCATATATAAACTATAAAAGGACTTATGACAGTCTGTTCAACATAAAAAAAACATTAGCTTCAAGTTTGAACTTTTAAAGTTCTACTGTTTTTCCTTTATAAAAGAAAAATGAACAACGGAATCGAAATGATATCTGGATATATTTCACAGGATTTTGAAAAGAAACATTAGCTGCGAGTTTGAACTTTTGAACTTCTACTGTTTTTCCTTTATAAAAGATAAATGAAAAGCGTAATCGAAATGATATCTGGATATATTTCACAGCAATTTGAAAAGAAACATTAGCTGCAAGTTTGAACTTTTGAACTTCTACTGTTTTTCCTTTATAAAAGATAAATGAAAAGCGTAATCGAAATGATATCTGGTTATATTTCACAGCAATTTGAAAAGAAACATTAGCTGTGAGTTTGAACTTTTGAACTTCTACTGTTTTTCCTTTATAAAAGATAAATGAACAACGTAATCGAAATGATATCTGGTTATATTTCACAGCTATTTGAAAAGAAACATTAGCTGCGAGTTTGAACTTTTGAACTTCTACAGTTTTTCCTTTATAAAAGATAAATGAACAACAGAATCGAAATGATATCTGGTTATATTTCACAGGAATTTGAAAAGAAACATTAGCAGCGAGTTTGAACTTTTGAACTTCTGCTGTTTTTCCTTTATAAAAGATAAATGAACAGCGGTTATATTTCACAGGAATTTGAAAAGAAACATTAGCTGCAAGTTTGAACTTTTGAACTTCTACTGTTTTTCCTTTATAAAAGATAAATGAACAACGTAATCGAAATGATATCTGGTTATATTTCACAGGAATTTGAAAAGAAACATTAGCTGCAAGTTTGAACTTTTGAACTTCTACTGTTTTTCCTTTATAAAAGATAAATGAACAACGTAATCGAAATGATATTTGGTTATATTTCACAGGAATTTGAAAAGAAACATTAGCTGCAAGTTTGAACTTTTGAACTTCTGCTGTTTTTCCTTTATAAAAGATAAATGAACAGCGGTTATATTTCACAGGAATTTGAAAAGAAACATTAGCTGCAAGTTTGAACTTTTGAACTTCTACTGTTTTTCCTTTATAAAAGATAAATGAACAACGGAATCGAAATGATATCTGGTTATATTTCACAGGAATTTGAAAAGAAACATTAGCAGCGAGTTTGAACTTTTGAACTTCTGCTGTTTTTCCTTTATAAAAGATAAATGAACAGCGGTTATATTTCACAGGAATTTGAAAAGAAACATTAGCTGCAAGTTTGAACTTTTGAACTTCTACTGTTTTTCCTTTATAAAAGATAAATGAACAACGTAATCGAAATGATATCTGGTTATATTTCACAGGAATTTGAAAAGAAACATTAGCTGCAAGTTTGAACTTTTGAACTTCTACTGTTTTTCCTTTATAAAAGATAAATGAACAACGTAATCGAAATGATATCTGGTTATATTTCACAGGAATTTGAAAAGAAACATTAGCTGCAAGTTTGAACTTTTGAACTTCTGCTGTTTTTCCTTTATAAAAGATAAATGAACAGCGGTTATATTTCACAGGAATTTGAAAAGAAACATTAGCTGCAAGTTTGAACTTTTGAACTTCTACTGTTTTTCCTTTATAAAAGATAAATGAACAACGGAATCGAAATGATATCTGGTTATATTTCACAGGAATTTGAAAAGAAACATTAGCTGTGAGTTTGAACTTTTGAACTTCTACTGTTTTTCCTTTATAAAAGATAAATGAAAAGCGTAATCGAAATGATATCTGGTTATATTTCACAGGAATTTGAAAAGAAACATTAGCTGCAAGTTTGAACTTTTGAACTTCTGCTGTTTTTCCTTTATAAAAGATAAATGAACAGCGGTTATATTTCACAGGAATTTGAAAAGAAACATTAGCTGCAAGTTTGAACTTTTGAACTTCTACTGTTTTTCCTTTATAAAAGATAAATGAACAACGGAATCGAAATGATATCTGGTTATATTTCACAGGAATTTGAAAAGAAACATTAGCTGCAAGTTTGAACTTTTGAACTTCTACTGTTTTTCCTTTATAAAAGATAAATGAACAACGTAATCGAAATGATATCTGGTTATATTTCACAGCAATTTGAAAAGAAACATTAGCTGCAAGTTTGAACTTTTGAACTTCTGCTGTTTTTCCTTTATAAAAGATAAATGAACAACGGAATCGAAATGATATCTGGTTATATTTCACAGCAATTTGAAAAGAAACATTAGCTGCAAGTTTGAACTTTTGAACTTCTGCTGTTTTTCCTTTATAAAAGATAAATGAACAACGGAATCGAAATGATATCTGGTTATATTTCACAGCAATTTGAAAAGAAACATTAGCTGCAAGTTTGAACTTTTGAACTTCTGCTGTTTTTCCTTTATAAAAGATAAATGAACAACGGAATCGAAATGATATCTGGTTATATTTCACAGCAATTTGAAAAGAAACATTAGCTGCAAGTTTGAACTTTTGAACTTCTGCTGTTTTTCCTTTATAAAAGATAAATGAACAACGGAATCGAAATGATATCTGGTTATATTTCACAGCAATTTGATACAATGCTTCGATTATCTTATGAAACTCATGAATATCATATTTACAATTGTTTATCGCGGCTCACGGACTCTGTCGTGTATAACACGTAAACAAACATGAGTTAGATCCGCAGAATTTCAATTCAGTTTCATCTCAATAAGATGGAGATTCAAGCACATGCTGAGAATCGCTCTATATGCATGTACAGGTATTCCTAAGGAAAAAAAAATGATAAGAATCGCAAAAGAAAAACAAAAGATAATAATCGCAAAAAAAGAGATAAGAATCGCAAAAAAAGAGATAAGAATCGCAAAAAAAGATAAGAATCACAAAAAAGAAGAGGATAAGAATCGCAAAAACAGATAAGAATCGCAAAAAAAAAAAACAGAAGATAAGAATCGCAAAAAAAGATAAGAATCGCAAAAAAAGATAAGAATCGCAAAAAAAGATAAGAATCGCAAAAAAGAAGAAGATAAGAATCGCAAAAAAAGATAAGAATCGCAAAAAAAAAAGATAAGAATCGCTCCATTATCATAAGCTGGATTTCATAAAAAAATAAAGGTCCCTTCGTTGAGACCCAAACGAAAACCAGAAGTCATCCTTTATAAATTGTATATATATGCATTTGTCGTGATTTATTTATATTTAACTCTATTTCATTTACTGAGCCTTTATACATATGTTCGCTATTTTATTCATTAACACTTTGGTACAAAAGATATTACTTAATCTTTATTAGTTTGTTCATAGTTATAGATATTATATTCATTATACGTCAAGTGGCAAATCGAAGTTGAAAGGAATAATATTATGAACACAAATACATTAACAAGTATTATTAATAATTTTAATAATTTTAGGAGTTTTGATAACTTTAATATTATTAATTCAAATAATTTTAATAATTTCAATAACAGACAATCTTAGACTTTCTTCAATGTAAATTGTAATGAACTATAATCTTTTGAAACAAAAGTTCATTCAGATTAGCTCATGAAAAACTAGTGTATGACGGCTCAAGAGAATTTTACATATTGCACAATTTTCATAATACAACAATGACACTTCTACATTGAAATACAGAACTGCGTACATTGTCATGCAACTTGCATTGTCATTGTCTCTGGAGAACACCAGTGCTACAAGTAATCATAGCCAAAGAGAGAGAGAGAGAGAGAGAGAGAGAGAGAGAGAGAGAGAGAGAGAGAGAGAGAGAGAGAGAGAGAGAGAGAGTGGTAGTCCCTTTTATGAGTATTTTGAAAACTGCCGTGTCAGCATCCGCTACTTTTTCACCGTGACTCTCACAGTCAATTTGTCAAAGGGTAATGTACGAACATGAGGATGTTAAGTATTTTCAACTTAATGATTGAGCATACATGGACACACGCTCACTCACACACACACACACACACACACACGCACACACACACACACACACACACACACACACATATATATATATATATATATATATATATATATATATATATATATATATATATATATATATATTATCATCATCATCATCATCAGCCGCTGATACTCCACTGCAGGACAAAGGCCTCGGACGTGTCCTTCCACTCCAGTCTGTTTATGGTCTTTCTATGTCAACCTATACTAGCAAATTTTTCTAAGATATATATATATATATATATATATATATATATATATATATATATATATATATGTGTGTGTGTGTGTGTGTGTGTATGCATATATACACACACACACACATATATATGTGTATGCATATATACACACACACACACACACACACACACACACACACATATATATATATATATATATATATATATATATATATATATATATATATATATATATATATATATATATATATATATATATATATATATGCATACGTACATACATGACTGTTTGTTCGACCGATTGTCAATACGAACATATATAATTATGACGTCATTTCCTAGTATAATTCAATCTGATAATCAACACGAACATAAAAAAAAAAAAAACGAAAATCTCAAAGAATTTATAAATGCTTCGCTCAAGTTCCTCTCTTCGTAACTTCAAATTCTGTGTTATCCTAATTGCATTCCTCACAAGCCGGAAATAAAACGTATGTTTGAGAGCAATTCAAACGATAGACAATTGTCTGTGGATCCTTACCTTCATAGTACTTATATACTATATGCAACCCTCCTCCCCATCTTTCTATTTCGACATCATAGACCACTTACTTCCCCTGGGGACTGAATACATATCTTCCCACCTCGACACCATAGACCCCTGTCTTCCCCTGGGGATAGAATACCCGTCTCCCCACCTCGACATCATAGACCACTGACTTTCCCTGGGGACTGAATACATATCTCCCCACCTCGACGTCATAGACCACTCCCTTCCCCTGGGGATAGAATACCTATCTTCCCACCTCGACATCATAGACCACTGTCTTCCCCTGGGGATAGAATACCTGTCTCCCCACCTCGACATAATAGACCACTGACTTTCCCTGGGGACTGAATACATATCTTCCCACCTCGACATCATAGACCACTGTCTTCCCTGGGGATAGAATACTTATCTCCCCACCTCGACGTCATAGACCACTCCCTCCCCTTGGGGACTGAATACTTATCTCCCCACCTCGACGTCATAGACCACTCCCTCCCCCTGGGGACTGAATACCTATCTTCCCACCTCGACATCATAGACCACTCCCTTCCCCTGGGGATAGAATACTTATTTCCCCACCTCGACATCATAGACCACTCTCTTCCCCTGGGGATAGAATACCTGTCTCCCCACCTCGACATAATAGACCACTGACTTTCCCTGGGGACTGAATACATATCTTCCCACCTCGACATCATAGACCACTCCCTTCCCCTGGGGATAGAATACTTATCTCCCCACCTCGACATCATAGACCACTCTCTTCCCCTGGGGATAGAATACCTGTCTCCCCACCTCGACATAATAGACCACTGACTTTCCCTGGGGACTGAATACCTATCTTCCCACCTCGACATCATAGACCACTCCCTTCCCCTGGGGATAGAATACTTATCTCCCCACCTCGACATCATAGACCACTCTCTTCCCCTGGGGATAGAATACCTGTCTCCCCACCTCGACATAATAGACCACTGACTTTCCCTGGGGACTGAATACCTATCTTCCCACCTCGACATCATAGACCACTCCCTTCCCCTGGGGATAGAATACTTATCTCCCCACCTCGACATCATAGACCACTCTCTTCCCCTGGGGATAGAATACCTGTCTCCCCACCTCGACATAATAGACCACTGACTTTCCCTGGGGACTGAATACATATCTTCCCACCTCGACATCATAGACCACTGTCTTCCCTGGGGATAGAATACTTATCTCCCCACCTCGACGTCATAGACCACTCTCTTCCCCTGGGGATAGAATACCTGTCTCCCCACCTCGACATAATAGACCACTGACTTTCCCTGGGGACTGAATACATATCTTCCCACCTCGACATCATAGACCACTCCCTTCCCCTGGGGATAGAATACTTATCTCCCCACCTCGACATCATAGACCACTCTCTTCCCCTGGGGATAGAATACCTGTCTCCCCACCTCGACATAATAGACCACTGACTTTCCCTGGGGACTGAATACATATCTTCCCACCTCGACATCATAGACCACTGTCTTCCCTGGGGATAGAATACTTATATCCCCACCTCGACGTCATAGACCACTCTCTTCCCCTGGGGATAGAATACCTGTCTCCCCACCTCGACATAATAGACCACTGACTTTCCCTGGGGACTGAATACATATCTTCCCACCTCGACATCATAGACCACTTTCTTCCCTGGGGATAGAATACTTATCTCCCCACCTCGACGTCATAGACCACTCTCTTCCCCTGGGGATAGAATACCTGTCTCCCCACCTCGACATAATAGACCACTGACTTTCCCTGGGGACTGAATACATATCTTCCCACCTCGACATCATAGACCACTCCCTTCCCCTGGGGATAGAATACTTATCTCCCCACCTCGACATCATAGACCACTCTCTTCCCCTGGGGATAGAATACCTGTCTCCCCACCTCGACATAATAGACCACTGACTTTCCCTGGGGACTGAATACCTATCTTCCCACCTCGACATCATAGACCACTGTCTTCCCTGGGGATAGAATACTTATCTCCCCACCTCGACGTCATAGACCACTCCCTCCCCCTGGGGACTGAATACCTATCTTCCCACCTCGACATCATAGACCACTCCCTTCCCCTGGGGATAGAATACTTATTTCCCCACCTCGACATCATAGACCACTCTCTTCCCCTGGGGATAGAATACCTGTCTCCCCACCTCGACATAATAGACCACTGACTTTCCCTGGGGACTGAATACATATCTTCCCACCTCGACATCATAGACCACTGTCTTCCCTGGGGATAGAATACTTATATCCCCACCTCGACGTCATAGACCACTCTCTCCCCTTGGGGACTGAATACCTATCTTCCCACCTCGACATCATAGACCACTCCCTTCCCCTGGGGATAGAATACTTATCTCCCCACCTCGACATCATAGACCACTCTCTTCCCATGGGGATAGAATACCTGTCTTCCCACCTCGACATAATAGACCACTGACTTTCCCTGGGGACTGAATACATATCTTCCCACCTCGACATCATAGACCACTGTCTTCCCTGGGGATAGAATACTTATATCCCCACCTCGACGTCATAGACCACTCTCTCCCCTTGGGGACTGAATACTTATCTCCCCACCTCGACGTCATAGACCACTCCCTCCCCCTGGGGACTGAATACCTATCTTCCCACCTCGACATCATAGACCATTGCCTTCCCCTGGGGAAAGAAAAGTTCTTCCAATGATTCACGACTCGTTACTACCATCAATTACAGAAAATGTCTGTTGGTTAATTTGTGTCATTGAATTGTAAATTATTCTGAGTTACTGAAATTAAAGTATTTACGTCTTTTGAAAAAAGCTTATATGACTAATTTTATAGTTTGAAAATGTATAAAAAAATAAGGATCAATAAATTCCAGAAAAATAAAGCATATATGACTCATTTTTTAGCTTAAAAAGATGTAAAAGGAGATAATGATGAATAATTTTACAAATGTTCCCATGAATCGTCTTCAGATAACCCCTGCAGATTTGATCTTTATCAATCCGGGTTAATCTGGTTTTTCTTTGTTGGTATTTATAACAATGGAAAAATTCAATATATTATGAAAGATTTAAACGGGGTTATGCTTAGTCATTGACAGTGATGCATCATAATCTTAGGAAATGAGAAGTTTACGTATCGCGTTAATCAAGTTATTTACATTATTTTATAATCAAATCAATATTATTATTATTATTATTATTATTATTATTATTATTATTATTATTATTGTCATTATTATTATTATTATTATTATCATTATCAATATTACTACTACTATTATTATTATTATTATTATTATTATTGTCATTATTATTATTGTTATTATTACTATTAGCTAAGCTACAACCCTAGTTGGTATAGGAAGATGCTATAAGTCCAGGGGCTCCAGCACGGAAAAAGAGCCCAGTGAAGAAAGGAAATAAGGAAATAAATTAACGATATGATAAATAATGAACAAATAGAATAAAATATTTTAAAACTGTAACATTAAAACAGTTATTTCATACATAAACTATAAAAAAGACTTGTACCAGCATGTTCAACACATCAACATTTCCAGCAAGTTTGAACTTTTGAAGTTCTATTGATTCAACAACCCTATTAGGAAGATCATTCAACAACTTGGTCACAGCTGGAATAAAACGTCTAGAATACTATGTAGTATTGGACCCTATAATGGAGAAGGCCTGACATCTAAGAATACCCTCTATAGATAATTTTAGAATATCTCGTACTCAAAAGATCAATGGAGCTTCGTGGTAGCCAGA
>NC_090731.1:16243962-16246462 GCF_036898095.1 Palaemon carinicauda | reverse complement strand
ACCCAAACCCGAGATTACTGCGAGATTGGGAAATTTCTTTCGAATTATGAAGCTTGCAGCAGGAATGGGAAAAACAACTGAGGCATATTTTTGGGTCAAGGAGCGAGACCTTTTATTAATACACATCTCAAAGTATATCGATGGCTATTTTCAGTAAGATTTTCAAAATTCTCAAAGAGAAACGAGGCGCATCTAAAAAAAAGGAATTAAAAAATATTAATTCTAATTAGAGTTAAGATTTTTGAAGATCACAAAGAGAGAGGTGACATAAAAAAAATAATCCAAAAATGTTAATCTTATTTCTAGTTAAGATTTTTGAAGATCACAAAGGGAGAGGCATCATAAAAAAAAATTTATCCAAAAATGTTAATCTTGTTTTTAGTTAAAATTTTTGAAGATCATAAAGGGACGGGTGAAAGAAATTAGAAATCGAAAGAAAATAATGCAAAAATATTCATAAAGGGAAATAAAGCAAAAATTAGTAAACTAATTATGATAAAAAAAAAACTAAAATGAATACAAAAATGTCCATTTTATATTTTGTTAAAATCTTTGAAGATCACCAAATGAGGGGTGAAAGAGATTAGAAATAGGAGAAAATTGATAGAAAATTGTTTACAGAGAAAAATAAAATAAAAATTAACAAAGAAAAGAATTGTAATAAAAAAAAATGTTTAGTAGCAAAGCTAGTGTCCTAAATGTTTAAAACCATCTGGCGTTTATTGAAAGTATTTTAAATAATATAAATGAATATAATTCATTATTCATATTCATTCTTTACATTTTATTATCACTAGTATTTTCAATGAGCTATACTGTGAAGTTTTATTCACAATCATTATTCAGCTTTTGCTCCTAAACTGCTGAACCAGTTTGCTCAAATAGTATTCCCAAATGAAAGAAGAATAATGAGTAAAGAGAAACTAATCTAAGATTACACATATTTTATAATTAAACATATGTATTAATGAATTTTAATGTGGAATGAAGAAAAACTTAAAAAGAATATTACTCTCTCGGGTTAGAGATCTCTTGCTTGAGGGTACACGCGAGCACACTATTATATCTTGTTTCTCTTCCTCTCGTTACTTTGAAGTTTTTATCCACTTGTTATTATTTTCAAGTTTTTATAGTCTAAATATGAGAGATTTATTTTAATGTTATTATTGTTTTCAAACTCCTCTGGTAGTTTTTCCTTAATTCCTTTCCTCACTGGGCTATTTTCCCTGTTAGAGCCATTGGGGCTTATAGCATCTTGCTCTCCTAACTAGGGTTGTAGTTTAGCAAGTAATAATAATAATAATAATAATAATAATAATAATAATAATAATAATAATAATAATAATAATAATAATACTAACCGTTGTAAATGTAGTGTATGCGCTAAGCGCAAATTGTGGTACAGAGATAATTGTACCCTCCAGGAGGCGTTTATTCATGTATGTCTGTTTGAAATTTCAGGTGATTGAAAGTAGGTAACCTGGATTTCCTTAAACAATGCGATGAACATAACTAATAAAAGAATGATAACAGAAATTCTGATAAGCTAGCTTTTCTAGGAGAAGGACACGCCAAAATCAAACCATTGTTCTCTAATCTTGGATAGTGCAATAGCCTCTGTACCATGGCCTTCCACTGTCTCCGATTAATATTTGCTTGCTTGAGGGTACACTCGGGTAAGATGTTCTATCTACTTTTATACTTTTTATATGAAAGATCTAAGTTAATGTTGTTACTGCTCTTAAAATATTTTATTTTGAATATATTACTGCTTTTGTAATGTGTTCATTTCCTTGTTTCCTTTCCTCACTGGGGTATTTTTCCTTGTTGGAACCCTTAGGCTCATATTATTCTGCCAAGTTTGTAGTTTAGCTTCTAATAATAATAATAATAATACTAATAATAATAATGGGTATGAACACAATAATCTGTACACTAGAAGTACTTTCATACATAAAATATAAAAACAAAAAGTTATATCACAGTAACATTTGGTTATGATTTAAATCTACATCAGTAAATTATAAAATGAAACAAAGATTTTCTTTCAATCAAAGGGAATTTCTATGGATAGAGGCACAAACAAAAGTCTTAATATTTATTTCCGTTTCAGTTAGTTTTCTGAACAAAGATTCCTATTGCTATATTGTATAAAATATCACTTCAGTTTAATTAACCAACCAGTTGGTCGAAAATATCAATCACCGTTGCATCTTTTATAATCATGAAAGGAGACAGTAATATGTTTCCTGTGGTCAAAATGATGAGGTGTGTATTATATATATATATATATATATATATATATATATATATATATATATATATATATATATATATATATATATATATATATATATATATATATATATATATATATATATATATATATATATATGTATATATATATATATTTATATATATGCATATATATATTTATATATATACATATATATATATATATATATATATATATATATATATGTATATATATATATATATA
>NC_090731.1:16223962-16226462 GCF_036898095.1 Palaemon carinicauda | reverse complement strand
CTGCCTTCGGGCTATAAACTGGATTGTATCCAGGGGTACTTATCCTTTCCCCATACTCCCCACTTCCCTATCCTTATCCGTATCCGTATTAATTTCCTGGTTACAGACCTTGGGTGTTTAGCATCCTGCTTTTCTTACTAGAGTTGTAGCTCAGCTACTGTAGTAATAATGATAATAACCCTAATCACGAAGTTATCTTCTTGACAGTAACTCAGAGTCTTTGAGCATTAGCTTCCAAATTACTCGCTCATTTGACTCGATAGATCCTCATATAATTTACTCGCTCATTTGACTCGATAGTTCCTCATATAATTCCATTCAAAGGTATATTCACTTTGATGTTGAGTCGTGCGCCTGACAAAATAAGAGTTCCATTCCATCATTGCAACAGGCAGTTAGAATAAATATCAAATTATACAAATTACATAAATGTCACACTGCATTACATTATCTACTATTTATAGTAGGTATCTATGGCAGCTATACTGGCGATCATCTCTACTCACGCTGGAAACGGCTTATATACATATGCATATGGGATTGTATTTGCATATATGAATATATACAATGCCATTCAAATTTTGTAATATGAATGTTATTAGATTTTTAGTAGATGATGGACGTTTTATTAATAGGTTGTCACGGGGTGGGCCGGTGGGGGGGGGGGGGGGGGGGGGGTTGGACTTATTATGAAATATATATCAAACCATAATCGTTGTTTTGTGATTGCACAGTATACAGAATTGTTGGAGTTTAAATGGCAATGGAAGACCTTTTAAACAGATTAATGGCACCATTGAAAATTAGTTGAGTGTAAGTGTTGATGGGGTATGACAAATTTTTAGTTCATTGTAAACTTAGATTTGTCTGATTAACACTGTTGAAAACAAAACCGTAATTTCAATCGGAAATTTTCCGTAAAAAATATACTGTTCTTAGCCGTATTTCAATAAAATACAGGCGACCGTTCTTTTTACCCGAATTTGTTATTATCTTTTACGGGTTGGTGACCGTAATATCATTCAACGTCAGTATATCTGTTTTTAAAACGGTAAATGACTGGCCAAATTTATTCCAGGATTTTTACCGTTTTTTTAATGCAGAATTTTAACAGTGTTACTTTTTTAATGTCATGGTCTAAAGACATTATCATTTAATACTGTAATGAAACTTTGTATCGTTTCTATGTACCAGGCTTATTAGAGTATTCTATTAATCCTGTTATGTACAAAACTGAAAGAGCGAGTTATGTAATAAAATTGGCTCTATAGTCAATTTCTCTTAGCGATGCAGATTTGCACCGACTCGCAGCGGTGCCCTTTTAGCTCGGAAAAGTTTCCTGATTGCTGATCGGTTGGACGAGATAATTCTAACCAATCAACGATCAGGAAAATTTTCCGTGCTAAGAGGGCACCGCTGCGAGTCTGTGCAAATCTGCCTCGATAAAAGAAATGGACTATAGTATCTCGTAACATTTGCTTTGCCTCTTGGAATAACGTTCTTCAAAATCTATAATCAATTACAACGTTTATTTGAACTGAGTATATAATAGAGATTTTGCAGTATCACCATTCATGTTCTCGTGAAGCGAACCAGTGCTAAATTGTCTACACTGTTAGAAAAGAAAAACGTGATTTAATCGGAAATTCTCCGTAACAACATACTGTTCTCAGACGTATTTCAATACAGGCGACCGTAATTTGACCCTACTTTGTTATTATGTTTTACTGGTTGGTGACCGTAATATCACTCCTCTATGTCAATATATCAATTTTTTAGAACGGCAAATGCCTGGCAACATTTATTCCATGAATTTTATAGTTTTTTTTTTTCTTTTTTTTTTCCCACGGCAAATTTTTAAGGATGGCACAAACGGTCTCTCATTTCTCGCTGTGCCTGTTGATGTTTTTTGTTGTAGTAAGAGTGTTACTTAAAAGTACCCTGTATATTTATTTCAATATATATATCATTCTCACAATTAAATTATCTTTTTTTTTTTTTTGTTTTAGTCTCCTTCAAAGGGCTATATTACTTTATAGAGCATTGGTTATTGTGTTTTCCTTTCTTACTACATATATATATATATATATATATATATATATATATATATATATATATATATATATATATATATATATATATATATATATGTATATATACATACATATAAATATATATATATATATATATATATATATATATATATATATATATATATATATTTATATATATATATTTTTGTATATATACATACATATATACATACATACATACATACATATATATATATTTATATATATATATATATATATATATATATATATATATATATATATATGTATATATATATATATATATATATATATATATATATATATATATATATATATATATATATATATATATATATACGCTGAAAGGCTCTTTCCATTTCTGCTTCACACATTGCACGACCTCTATTACAAAAAAGAAAAAAAAAAGATAAATAAAGTAGATTCCC
>NC_090731.1:16208962-16211462 GCF_036898095.1 Palaemon carinicauda | reverse complement strand
GTTATAAAAAAGCACCCTCCAACACACACAAACTTAAACATTATCATCATCATCATCATCACCATTTATTCATACGCCTATTAATACAAAGGGCCTCGGTGAGATTTTCGCCTCTATCTTTAGCTCTTAATTCAATACTTCTTCATTCATCATCTCCTACTTCCCGTTTCATAGTTCTCAGCCATGTAATTATGGGTCTTCCAACTCTTCTAGCCCCTTGAGGAGCCCAGTTGAAAGTTTGGTGCACTAATCTCTGTTGAAGAGTGTGAACAGCATGCCAAAACCATCTCCATCTATCCTTTACTATGATCTCATCTACATCTGGCTCTCGAGTGATCTATTACAGTTTCATTCATAATCCTGTCCTGCCATTTAATTCCTAATTCGAGGAAATTTAATCCCAAAATAGAGCCAATTAGATATTAGGAAGTGGGTTCTTTTGTGCATAGATGTTTTTAAAAAAAAAATTGTTAGAAAGGTACGCATGATTTAGTAATTAAATCGTTATAAATTGTCACGATAGTGCGAATCGAGTCTTATTCTACCGTCCTTCCCAGAGGGATGTTGTTTTTAAAGAGCCACATTTGTCCAACTCGTTTCCAAGATACGTATGTTGATCCTTCCATATTTATCTAAACTTAATAATGATGATTATCAAAATAAATTTTTAGAATAAAGTTTATTTCTCCTTCTGTTCCACAAAAAGTAATGTTATTTAGAATGTCTTTCAAGATTTTAGGACACCTGCCTAATGCACCCCCAAAAGAAGTTTTAATCAATCTATTCTGCAAAGCATTGAATTATGTTCCCCATTCTGTTTTTAAGCAGCTTATTCTCATCTTAATTTGTTACAAAAACATTCTATCAAATTTCGCATCTCTCAACTGGTTATTACCCCTAAGCCCTGTCCACACGATCTAGCGTGCCCGACGGGAAAACAGTGATACCAGACTACAATAGTTAGAAAGAATGAGGGTTAATACAACAGAAGCGGGAAAACCACAAACAGTGACCTGGTATCATAAAGTGTCGCCAGATACCTGCCTTTAGTTTTCCCGCTTCTGACATCATCAACCCTCATTTTCGCTAACTTTTGTGGCCTGGTAACACTGTTTTCCCGTCGGGCATGCTCGATCGTGTGGACAGGGCTTCAGATAAAGCCATTATTAGATCATTGTGCTCGCTGTATCAAATATTATCTATAAATCTAAGCATTCATTGTAAGCAGATCTTCCAAGATCACCACGTAATATAAAGTAAGTAGTTCATTCTAATACTCTTATCTCTTTTTTCAAATATCTCATTACTATATTGTTAGCTGTTACCTCATTGTTGAGCGATTTCCTCATATCAATAGTTGAACTAGAAAAGCTCTCTGAGAGTGCAGGCCTCCGCCGTGGCCGCTTATTTCTCGAAACCAGCTTGCCTTTCCCAGAATCAATTTAAACCTTAGTGGTATTTGAAGACACACAGACTAAATCGGTCGACAGATATACAGACAAATCCTGTCCACAGACACACAGACAAATCCTATCTACAGACATACAGACAAATCCTGTCCTCAGACATACAGACAAATCCTGTCTACAGACACAGACAAATCCTATCCACAGATATACAGACAAATTCTGTCCATATACACAATGAAAAATCCTGTCTACAGACACAGACAAATCCTATCCACAGATATACAAACAAATCCTGTCCTCATATACAAAGAAAAATCCTGTTTACAGACACAGACAAATCCTATCTACAGACATACAGACAAATCCTGTCCTTAGACATACAGACAAATACTGTCTACAGACACAGACAAATCCTATCCACAGATATACAAACAAATTCTGTCCACATACACAATGAAAAATCCCGTCTACAGACACAGACAAATCCTATCCACAGATATACAGACAAATCCTGTCCTCATATACAACGAAAAATCCTGTCTACAGACATAGACAAATCCTATCCACAGACATACAGACAAATCCTGTCCTCAGACATACAGACAAATCCTGTCTACAGACACAGACCAATCCTATCAACAGATATACAGACAAATTCTGTCCACATACACAATGAAAAATCCTGTCTACAGACACAGACAAATCCTATCCATAGACATACAGACAAATCCTGTCCTCAGACATACAGACAAATCCTGTCTACAGACACAGACCAATCCTATCCACAGACATACAGACAAATCCTGTCCTCATACAAAATGAAAAGTCCTGTCTACAGACACAGACAAATCCTATCCCTAGACATACAGACAAATCCTATCCACAGACATACAATCAAATCCTGTCCTCAGACATACAGACAATTCCTGTCTACAGACAGAGACCAATCCTATCCACAGATATACAGACAAATTCTGTCCACATACACAATGAAAAATCCTGTCTACAGACACAGACAAATCCTATCCACAGACATACAGACAAATCCTGTCCTCATAAACAATGAAAAGTCCTGTCTACAGACACAGACA
>NC_090731.1:16196462-16203962 GCF_036898095.1 Palaemon carinicauda | reverse complement strand
CCGCTCAAATTGTGTTAAGTTTCCCAGGTAGAAGTTCGCTGAAACTGACGTCTTTCGAGAGAGGTATCACTGAAAATGACATAATTTTGACTTTGCTTAAATTGACTTCGCTCAAACGACTTATCAGTGTGTCCAGAAACTTGGCGATATTTATAACATGTTTATCAGAGGGATTGTAAAATTGATGCGTAAGTGGCTATTACTGTTTAAAAATAATTACAAAATTATTTTAATTTTCCAAGGAAAGAGGTTGACCATGTATATAATTAATACTGTTTGAAAAAATGCATAGAATTATTTTAACTTTCTAATGAAAGACGTTAACCTTATATGTAACTAGTACTGTTTAAGGAATGTATAAATTTATCTTAACTTTCTAAGGAAAGAGGTTGACCGTGTATGTAACTAGCGCTGTTTAAGGAATGTATAAAAATATCTTAACTCGCTAAGGAAAGAGTTTGACCCTATATGTAACTAGTACTGTTTGAGGAATGTATAAAATCATCTTAACTTTCTAAGGAGAGAAGTTGACCCTATACGTAACTAGTACTGTTCGAGGAATGTATAAGATTATCTTAACTTTCTAAGGAAAGAGGTTGACCCTATACGTAAATAGTACTGTTTGAGGAATGTATAAAATCATCTTAACTTTCTAAGGAAAGAGGTTGACCCTATACGTAACGAGTACTCTTTAAGGAATGTATAAAATTATCTTAACTTTCTAAGGAAAGAGTTCGACCCTATTTGTAACTAGCACTGTTTGAGGAATGTATGAAATTATCTTAACTCTCTAAGGAAAGAGGTTGACCCTATATGTAACTGGTACTGTTCGAGGAATGCATACAATTATCTTAACTCTCTAAGGAAAGAGGTTGACCCTATATGTAACTAGTACTGTTTGAGGAATGTATAAGATTATCTTAACTTTCTAAGGAAAGAGGTTGACCCTATACGTAACTAGTACTGTTTGAGGAATGTATAAAATCATCTTAACTCTCTAAGGAAAGAGGTTGACCCTATACGTAACTAGTACTGTTCGAGGAATGTATAAAATCATCTTAACTCTCTAAGGAAAGAGGTTGACCCTATACGTAACTAGTACTGTTCGAGGAATGTATAAAATCATCTTAACTCACTAAGGAAAGAGGTTGACCCTATACGTAACTAGTACTGTTTGAGGAATGTATAAAATCATCTTAATTCTCTAAGGAAAGAGGTTGACCCTATTTGTAACTAGTACTGTTCGAGGAATGCATACAAATATCTTAACTCTCTAAGGAAAGAGGTTGACCCTATACGTAACTAGTACTGTTTGAGGAATGTATAAAATCATCTTAACTCTCTAAGGAAAGAGGTTGACCCTATATGTAACTAGTACTGTTTGAGGAATGTATAAGATTATCTTAACTTTCTAAGGAAAGAGGTTGACCCTATATGTAACTAGTACTGTTCGAGGAATGTATAAAATCATCTTAACTCTCTAAGGAAAGAGGTTGACCCTATACGTAACTAGTACTGTTCGAGGAATGTATAAAATCATCTTAACTCTCTAAGGAAAGAGGTTGACCCTATACGTAACTTGTACTGTTCGAGGAATGTATAAAATCATCTTAACTCTCTAAGGAAAGAGGTTGACCCTATATGTAACTAGTACTGTTCGAGGAATGTATAAAATCATCTTAATTCTCTAAGGAAAGAGGTTGACCCTATTTGTAACTAGTACTGTTCGAGGAATGCATACAATTATCTTAACTCTCTAAGGAAAGAGGTTGACCCTATACGTAACTAGTACTGTTTGAGGAATGTATAAAATCATCTTAACTTTCTAAGGAGAGAAGTTGACCCTATATGTAACTAGTACTGTTTGAGGAATGTATAAAATTATCTTAACTTTGTAAGGAAAGAAGTTGACCCTATATGTAACTAGTACTGTTTGAGGAATGTATAAAATCATCTTAACTCTCTAAGGAAAGAGGTTGACCCTATACGTAACAAGTACTGTTCGAGGAATGTATAAAATCATCTTAATTCTCTAAGGAAAGAGGTTGACCCTATTTGTAACTAGTACTGTTCGAGGAATGCATACAATTATCTTAACTCTCTAAGGAAAGAGGTTGACCCTATACGTAACTTGTACTGTTCGAGGAATGTATAAAATCATCTTAACTCTCTAAGGAAAGAGTTTGACCCTATATGTAACTAGTACTGTTTGAGGAATGTATAAAATCATCTTAACTTTCTAAGGAGAGAAGTTGACCCTATATGTAACTAGTACTGTTCGAGGAATGTATAAGATTATCTTAACTTTCTAAGGAAAGAGGTTGACCCTATATGTAACTAGTACTGTTTGAGGAATGTATAAAATCATCTTAACTCTCTAAGGAAAGAGGTTGACCCTATACGTAACTAGTACTGTTTGAGGAATGTATAAAATCATCTTAACTCTCTAAGGAAAGAGGTTGACCCTATATGTAACTAGTACTGTTTGAGGAATGTATAAAATCATCTTAATTCTCTAAGGAAAGAGGTTGACCCTATTTGTAACTAGTACTGTTCGAGGAATGCATACAATTATCTTAACTCTCTAAGGAAAGAGGTTGACCCTATATGTAACTAGTACTGTTTGAGGAATGTATAAAATCATCTTAACTCTCTAAGGAAAGAGGTTGACCCTATACGTAACTAGTACTGTTCGAGGAATGTATAAAATCATCTTAATTCTCTAAGGAAAGAGGTTGACCCTATTTGTAACTAGTACTGTTCGAGGAGTGCATACAATTATCTTAACTCTCTAAGGAAAGAGGTTGACCCTATACGTAACTAGTACTGTTTGAGGAATGTATAAAATCATCTTAACTTTCTAAGGAGAGAAGTTGACCCTATATGTAACTAGTACTGTTTGAGGAATGTATAAAATTATCTTAACTTTGTAAGGAAAGAAGTTGACCCTATATGTAACTAGTACTGTTCGAGGAATGTATAAAATCATCTTAACTCTCTAAGGAAAGAGGTTGACCCTATATGTAACTAGTACTGTTTGAGGAATGTATAAAATCATCTTAACTCTCTAAGGAAAGAGGTTGACCCTATACGTAACAAGTACTGTTCGAGGAATGTATAAAATCATCTTAACTCTCTAAGGAAAGAGGTTGACCCTATATGTAACTAGTACTGTTCGAGGAATGTATAAAATCATCTTAACTCTCTAAGGAAAGAGGTTGACCCTATACGTAACTAGTACTGTTCGAGGAATGTATAAAATCATCTTAACTCTCTAAGGAAAGAGGTTGACCCTATACGTAACTAGTACTGTTCGAGGAATGTATAAAAACATCAATTATCTTAACTCTCTAAGGAAAGAGGTTGACCCTATAGGTAACTAGTACTGTTTGAGGAATGTATAAAATCATCTTAACTCTCTAAGGAAAGAGGTTGACCCTATACGTAACAAGTACCGTTCGAGGAATGTATAAAATCATCTTAATTCTCTAAGGAAAGAGGTTGACCCTATACGTAACTAGTACTGTTTGAGGAATGTATAAAATCATCTTAACTTTCTAAGGAGAGAAGTTGACCCTATATGTAACTAGTACTGTTTGAGGAATGTATAAAATTATCTTAACTTTGTGAGGAAAGAAGTTGACCCTATATGTAACTAGTACTGTTCGAGGAATGTATAAAATCATCTTAACTCTCTAAGGAAAGAGGTTGACCCTATACGTAACTAGTACTGTTCGAGGAATGTATAAAATCATCTTAACTCTCTAAGGAAAGAGGTTGACCCTATACGTAACTAGTACTGTTCGAGGAATGTATAAAATCATCTTAACTCTCTAAGGAAAGAGGTTGACCCTATACGTAACTAGTACTGTTCGAGGAATGTATAAAATCATCTTAACTCTCTAAGGAAAGAGGTTGACCCTATACGTAACTAGTACTGTTCGAGGAATGTATAAAATCATCTTAACTCTCTAAGGAAAGAGGTTGACCCTATACGTAACTAGTACTGTTCGAGGAATGTATAAAATCATCTTAACTCTCTAAGGAAAGAGGTTGACCCTATACGTAACAAGTACTGTTCGAGGAATGTATAAAATCATCTTAATTTTCTAAGGAAAGAGGTTGACCCTATTTGTAACTAGTACTGTTCAAGGAATGTATAAAATTATCTTAACTTTCTAAGGAAAGAGGTTGACGCTATATGTAACTAGTACTGTTTGAGGAATGCATACAATTATCTTAACTCTCTAAGGAAAGAGGTTGACCCTATATGTAACTAGTACTGTTTAAGGAATGTATAAAATTATCCTAAATCTTTAAGGAAAGAAGTTGACCTTATATGTAACTAGTACTGTTTAAGAAATGTATAAAATTATCTTAACTTTGTAAGGAAAGAAGTTGACCTTATATGTAACTAGTACTGTTTACGAAATGTATAAAATTATCTTAACTTTGTAAGGAAAGAAGTTGACCCTATATGTAACTAGTACTGTTTAAGGAATGTATAAAATTATCTTAACTCTTTAAGGAAAGAGGTTGACCTTATATGTAACTAGTACTGTTCGAGGAATGTATAAAATCATCTTAACTCTCTAAGGAAAGAGGTTGACCCTATACGTAACTAGTACTGTTCGAGGAATGTATAAAATTATCTTAACTTTCTAAGGAAAGAGGTTGACCCTATTTGTAACTAGTACTGTTCGAGGAATGTATAAAATCATCTTAATTCTCTAAGGAAAGAGGTTGACGCTATATGTAACTAGTACTGTTTAAGGAATGTATAAAATTATCTTAACTTTCTAAGGAAAGAGGTTGACCCTATATGTAACTAGTACTGTTTAAGGAATGTATAAAATTATCCTAAATCTTTAAGGAAAGAAGTTGACCTTATATGTAACTAGTACTGTTTAAGAAATGTATAAAATTATCTTAACTTTGTAAGGAAAGAAGTTGACCTTATATGTAACTAGTACTGTTTACGAAATGTATAAAATTATCTTAACTTTGTAAGGAAAGAAGTTGACCCTATATGTAACTAGTACTGTTTAAGGAATGTATAAAATTATCTTAACTCTTTAAGGAAAGAGGTTGACCTTATATGTAACTAGTACTGTTTAAGAAATGTATAAAATTATTTTAACTTTCTAAGGAAAGAAGTTGACCTTATATGTAACTAATACTGTTTAAGAAATATGTAAAATTATCTTAACTTTCTAAGGAAAGGGGTTGACCCTATATATAACTAATACTGTTTAAGGATTGTATAAAATTATCTTAACTCTCTAAGGATAGAGGTTGACCCTATATATAACTAATACTGTTTAAGGAATGTATAAAATTATCTTAACTCTCTAAGGATAGAGGTTGACCCTATATATAACTAATACTGTTTAAGGAATGTATAAAATTATCTTAACTCTCTAAGGAAAGAGGTTGACCCTATATGTAACTAGTACTGTTTAAAAAAAAAGATATATAATTATCTTCACTTTTTAAGGAAAGAGTTAGGTTTGTTTAAGCAGCTATGGAACCCATAATGACCGTGAAGGATAAAATATTTTTTTTTTGCTCATGGAAACAAGTTGATTTTGCTGTTCTTTTCGTAATCCAAAATCCATTTTGATGTGTCCTACACTGTTGAAAAAACCATAATTTTAATGTGAAATTATCCGTAAAAATAAATTGTTCTCAGTCGTATTTCAGTAAAATACGGGCGACCGTAATTTTTACCCTACTTCATTATTATCTTTCATGGGTTGATGACCGTAATATGTTTTTAAAAAGGTTAATGCCTGGCAACATTTGTTCCATGATTTTTACCGTTTTTTACGGCAAACTTTCAACAGCGTACTGCATTTTTTATAAACGAATAACGTTTTTTATTCTCTGGTTACGGTTCTTTCCCTTTGCCTAAAGATAGACAGAATAGTCTGGCCTATTCTTCTCAGATTCTCCTCTATTCTCATAAACCTGACAACACTGAGATTACCAAACAATTCTTCTTCACCCAAGGGGTTAACTACTGCACTGTAATTGTTCAGTGGCTACTTTCCTCTTGTTGAGGGTAGAAGAGACTCTTTAGCTATGGTAAGCAGCTCTTCTAGGAGATGGACATTCCAAAATCAAACCTTTGTTCTCTAGCCTTAGTTAGTGCCATAGCCTCTGTACCATGGTCTTCCACTCTCTCTTGGGTTAGAGTTCTCTTGCTTGAGGGTACACTCGGGCAAGCTGTTCTGTCTAATTTCTCTACCTCTTGTTTTGTTAAAGTATTTATAGTTTATATAGGAAATATTTATTCTAATGTTGTAACTGTTTTTAGAATATTTAATTGTTCCTTGTTTCCTTTCCGTACTGGGCTATTTTCCCTGTTGGGGCCCCTAGCCTTGCTTTTCCAACTAGGGTTGTAGCTAATCAGTTAAATATAATATAATATAATTTATAATCTGTTTGATTTTAATAGAATATTTTACACAAAAGAATATTTACTAAGGCCATATTGCATTAAAAAGCATCGTCAAATTCCTGTAAAAAATATTTTTCCTTATTTGTTAGAGTATGATATAATTCATGTGCTTCGAAGAAGTGGAAAAATTATGATGTAATTGAACATCTCAAAGATTAGTATTTTTCTTCTTGTTTATCTCAGCTTAAATAATTTTCTCCGCTTGTACTTTTCAGTAATTTTATAATGATTATAGGTGTATTCGACAAAAATACAGACCTTTTCATATTTCCCATGTCAGATGCTAATTTCCTTTTTTGTTTTGTATTTCTTCACAAAAGGGTATTCATATATAAAATTCCTTACAAATCAACACCACGAATTTATTCGCTAGAAACATACTTTATAAAACAAGTTATAAAAACTATTCCTTAATTTCAATTTCGTTATAAGAGTTTTGCAAAATTATTAGATTACCTGACATGGAACATCAACATCTATTGTATTCATTTCACAAGCAAGGCTTTTTCTACAATTTTTCCCTCCCTAAGTCTCCATGAATGGCTTTGAATACAATCTTCATAAATAACAAAAGTTAAGTTTCGGAAACAATTTCTGATGGTACATAGAGTTTTGTTATTGATCCACAAACCTTGATCACTTCCAGTGTCAGTCACCTTTTGACTTAAATATTGCAAAGATTCTTCTTCATTTACATCAGCTGTCAAACTGGCTTCCACAATATTAAAGGTTTGAAAGTTTAAGGGCCACTCATGAATGTCAAAGGCAAGGGACAGTGACATTGCCTTATCAAGCAGAGCAATGCCCTAAAAACTGACCATATATAGCTAGGTTGGTAGCGTCGCGGGCTTCTGTTTCGGAGGTCCCGGTTCGCGTTCCCGCTCGCGCGCAAATAGTGTGAGACCTTCTACCATTGGGGGGGGGGGGGGGTTACTCCCCAGAGTGGCGGCCTGGGGGGAGGGGGGCTCATGGTCCCCCGAGGAAGATGATGGAGGTCGTCTCAGGGGAGACCTAAAACCCGCAACTTTAACTTTTTA
>NC_090731.1:16171462-16181462 GCF_036898095.1 Palaemon carinicauda | reverse complement strand
TCACAGTAGCTGCACGGTCTTCCTGGTCTCTGCTGTGCTGATGGGTCTTCACCATTGTCCGTGATGATTTGCCAGTTGCACAGATATCCCAGTCGCAGTCTGCAAATAATAACTGAGACTTGACTGGGTGTTTGTCTTGCTATTGGATATGTTAATAGATTTGTTGCTTTGATGTACCACTTTGCATATCTTGATCCATCAAGGAAGGCTCGCCTTACTTTGCTTGTCTTTTGGATGTTGCAGTAGGCAGCCATTTGATTCTTGATGGTTTTGAGTGAAGGTTGCAGAGTGATGCTTATTGTCTGGTACATTAGGGTAGATTTAGCTAGGTGATCAGCTTCATCATTGCCAGTAATTCCAGTGTGATTTGGGATCCAATTCAGGGTTACTTGCCTGCAGTTGCTTTGATGAGCTAAGGCTAAGAACTGAATTGCTGTGATGAGGTAAACATTTTCAGTGGGTTCTTTGTTGCTGAGAGCCAGGATGGCTCCTCTGGAATCTGAATGGATTGTTGTGTTTCCTTCTTGTAGGTTGCCAGAGTGTTCTAGGGCTTTTGCAATTGCCACTAGATCGGTTTGCAGTGTGGAGGCATGGCTTAAAGTCTCCAATTTTCTCTGTAGCCTGATGGAGAGACAACTGCGAGGGATGTCGTGGTCAAGTGATCCATCAGTGTTGTAGATATTAGGAGCTGGTGTGTTCCTGATTGCATTTTTTGCTGCTTCTGTGAGTTGCTCTGGTGTGCAGAGAGTTTTTCTTGCTGCTGGAAGGTAGGTGAAGCTGTAAAGGATGGGGTCCTGAGCCCAGGGGGCAGGAGTGCTGTAGCCCTCGTGCTTTTGTTGTCCCTTGGTCTCATGGGCCTCATTTTGCATTTGAATTCTTCTCAGTGTGTCCAACAGTTTCTTTGCATGAAAATTTGACGGGTCTATCTCTTTTGCCAGAGGGAGAAGTCTTTTGAGTTTGTTGTTGAGTGGGCATTCTCTGTCTGCGATGATTGACTTGAATATGATGCTGCTGTTCCTGATGTCAATCCTGGCTGAAAGGGAAATTAGGTTAGTTTCAGCTCTTAACAAGCAGAGTCTAGTGCACATTGGATAGCCGCTGATAAGCCTTATGGCGTTGTTTTGCACCACTTCCAATGATGCTTTTTGAGTGTCAGTCAGTGAGGTGAGCGTAGGTGATACATAATCGATGTGGGATCGAATTGCTTGTACATAAACAGTCTTAGGAGGCTGTTTGATACTCCTTGTTTGAGGAAGGTCAATGGTTTCATGGCTGAGAGACGAATTTTAGTTTTCTCTCTGAGGTAGGTTACTTCATTGACCAGTGATAGAGTTTTGCTGATAATTACTCCAAGGTACATGAATTGGCTTACCCATTCGATGGCTTCACACCTCAGAGTGAAGTTCTGGGGGTTTTGTGGGTGTTTTATGGCCATGGCTTTGATTTTGTTAGTATTAATCTTTAGGCCAAGGTCGTTGCACTTGGCCTGGATCATGTCCATTGCCTTTTGGGTAGCATTTCTTGCATGTGCTGTATGTCGGCAGATGATGCATATGTCATCGGCGTATATGAAGATTTCCACTCCGTTTGGGAGGTTTAGAGTGGCTAGATTCTCCATAAGTAGATTGAACAGATAGGGGCTTAATATGACCCCCTTGTGGTGTTCCGTTTTCTAGGGGGATGAATTCAGTGTTTTTTCCTTGAAAGGAGACTCAGGCTTCTCGGTTTAATGTGTAGTTCCGAGTCCAGGCCAGTAGATGTCCTTTTACTCTTTTTCAAGAAGTGTGAAGAGGATGGCAGGAGAGCTGGCTAGCTAAAATGCTTTCTCGAGATCGAGAAAGATGACAAAGGCTTTTTTGTCATTAATTGTTGTAAAAACATCTGTGATACATTCTTGAATGCCTATGCAACTCCTGTAGGCATATAGGCGGTGATGTAGTTGGCCTATTTTCCATTGCAATCTGTTGAGTACCATTCTCTCAGCTACTTTCTCGTACAGCTAATCAAAGCTATGGGTTGGTAGGTGTCTGGTTCCTTGGGTTTGGGATGGGTTTTGTGTCCTGTTGGTTCCATGTTATTTGGCGTAGTCTTTCTGTGTGTGTTCTGTTGATTAAATGCAAGTAAACCAACTTCGCGTGGCTTCTCATGTTCCTTAGCATGCTAACGCAGGTGTTGTTGTGAGGGCTTATATACGGAGTCCTGCTTCGACATTCCATCCTTATTGGTCGAGGACCGCCCGAGGGCGGAGACCATTAATCCTGAGAGGTAGTGGCCTCTGGCTAGCCAGCGTGTTTGGTGGGATTAATGGCTCTGGTTCTGTCTGGAGATAATCCATGTTTTAACCTTCTGCTATATCAGTCCTATCATTGTTGTTATTGCCTGGACTATTGTTGGTGGTGGACCTTATACACGTTGGCAATAAGTTCCCTTCTTGCGTGGTGTTGAGGTTAGGTCTTTGTTGTTGAATAAAAAGAGCTTCCATTACCCGGAGACATCTGCTGTCAGGGGCACGGCTGATGATGGTTACATTTTTCCCTATATGCTCTCTTGTTATTTGAATTTATGTTTTTGGAGGCAATATATTTTTATTGCACCTTGTTGCACGTGGCAAGATAATTTCTTAGACGCATCGTCGTCATCCCGATGTAGGTGCCAGGACATTACTGGACAGTAATTTATATCGGTAAACTACGTTGATCTTCTTCAAGTAATCTTGCATGGCAGGGGAAGGGTTGTTTTTTATTATCAGGTCTCGTGTTTTTGCCGATTGGTAATAAATTATGACGTTGATTTCAGTATCCTCTGCCGTGGCAAAAATATTGTTTTTTATTATAAGGCTTTTATGTCATAGATTTATTTTGGCTGGCGTGTTGGTATTATCAGGGCCTTCATTCTGGTACCATTTTTCGATTTCTTTCTTATGGAAAGTACCTAGGATTATTAGCAGGGTTCTGAGACTATTTCTGTTCATAAAAAAATATATATATTTGCATTCAATCAAAATAAGTGATCAGCCAAATAAAAACTCTAGGTGTATATTATTCTGTGGAGGGCTGAACATATTGTTATCCATATGTAGCAAATTGAATCAAATCTAGGACGGAGGAAGATGATAACACACACACACACACACACACACACACACACACATATATATATATATATATATGTATATATACATATATATATATATATATATATATATATATATATATATATATATATATATATATATATATATATATAATATATATATATATATATATATATATATATATATATATATATATATATATATATATATATGTATATATATATATAAAGACCAAGAGAAAATAGAATAAGGATAAAGAATATGTACACACATACATACATATACAGACACGCACACACACATACATATATATATATATATATATATATATATATATTATATATATATATATATATATATATATATATGTATATATATATATACATATATATGTATATATACATACATATACATACATACATATATATATATATATATATATATATATATATATATATATTAAAACCAAGAGAAAATAGAGAAAGGAAAATAAATACATACTTACATACACACACACACACACACACACACACATATATATATATATATATATATATATATATATATATATATATATATATGTATATATATATATATATATATATATATATATATATATATATATATATATATATATATATATATATATATGAGAGAGAGAGAGAGAGAGAGAGAGAGAGAGAGAGAGAGAGAGAGAGGAGAGAGAGAGAGAGAGAGACGTAATATAAATCTAGTTCATTAAACCTAATTGATGTTCATTTATCATTCCACCTTGCGTGTGACCATGTCTATGAACTGGATCATTCCTGTAGTAGGTATTTCACAAGATTAGAAATATTGTAGACTGCGTACGTAAGAACATGAAGAAAATGCGTGGCAACGGTAGAATGGCAATAAATGGAAATAATCACAATGGGTTAGCTCTATTCGTGAAAATAGTGAACAATACTATTATGAAATATATGAAACATGAAGATGATATTGTATTGTAGAAATGGTAGTTGAGAAAAAAGGAATAAAATGATGAAAGAGATACTATTTCCTTTACTGTAAATGGTAAGTTTTCGTTTCATGGGTGGGACTTGTAGTCAAGAGCAGGAAGACTTTCTCTGTGATTGGAACGCTGTTACAACATGGGAAACAATAAAATAGACCTTATAGAGTGATGAATAAGGACTGAAATCACAAGTATTTTTGGTTGGTGATGAAGATACATGTGAATACACTAAAATAGATCTTATTTCTCAATGAATAAGAATTAGAATCGCAAGTATTTTAGTAGGTGGTAGTGTAACAGTCTCCCAATTGGGGGTGTCAGGGGAGTGATGAGTCATACCTAAGGTAGGGAATGTCCTTATTGGCTAGAGAGAATAGTGTGATTATAACATGGTAATATAAAAAGACTAAAATAACTCTTACATATTCGGGAATAAAGGCTGAAATTCCAAAAACTTTATTGGTTGGCTGAAGACAGGAGGAGGAGATTCTTCAGTGAAATTTCCCAAACTGTGAACTGTGTGATATACAGCCATGATGCACACACTTTCTTAGCTTATGAAAATTATAATAATAATCATAATAATTATACTAATTATAATGATAATAATGAAGATGACGTTATCCCGACGTCACCATATGTATTACCTGGTATGTTTTGACGTATATTGACGTCAACGGTGCATAATGTACAAAGAAACTATAAAAAGTACAGAGTAACTGGGAAGGAATAAAAATTAATTAACCATTTTCATTGCATCAAACCTCAAAAGTTCAAACTTGCAGCAAATGGCTTTATGTTGAACAGGCTGACATAAGCCTTTTTACTTTATATATGAAATATATGATTTGATGTTGTTGCTGTTTTTGAAATATCTTATTTTGGCTTTTCATTGCTTCTCATATCGTTTATTTATTTCCTTGTTTCAATTCCTCACTGGGTACTGGGTTATTTTCCCCTGTTAGAGCCCTTGGACATATAAATTCTTGCTTTTCCAACTAGGGTTGTGGCTTAGCTAATAATAATAATAATAATAATAATAATAATAATAATAATAATAATAAAAATAATAATAATAATAATAATAATAATAATAATAATAATAACTCGAAAATGGATGATTGGCTTTAGTTATAGTATTCAATCGGTGACCTATTTTAGGAAAGACCTATTTTAGGTAAGACCTATTTTAGGTAAGCCAATGTTGAGGAGATGTTAATGAGTTGAAGCAGTTTTTGTGACCAATCTTTTCCAAACCTCAATCAATGTCTACTAGAAGTTATTCCATTGCCTCTGTACCATGGTCTTCCACTCTCTTGGGTTTGAGTTCTCTTGCTTTAGGGTACACTCGGGCACACTATTATATCTTATTTCTCTTCCTCTTGTTTTTTTTTTTTTTTAAAGTTTTTATAGTTTAAATAGGAGATATTTGGTTATATGCTACTCTTCTTGAAATATTTTATTTTTCCTTAAGTTTCCTTTCCTCACTGGGCTATTTTCCCTGTTGGAGCCCCTGGGATTATAGCATCCCGCTTTTCGAAAGAGGATTGTAGCCTAGCAAGTAATGATAATAATAATAATAGAGTCATTCAGTCATTCTTTAACGACTGAAATGAACTAAAGGCGACACTTCTATATGGGCTCGTAATACTTAGTAGGCAACGTTTGAAATAATACGGTTGCTAAAAAGTTGCTTTAGAGCTATTAAAGGTTTAATGGTTTAAAATCCGCTCATGACTGGCAGAGGCAAGGGACAGTGACATTGCCCTATCAAGAAGAGCAATGCCCTAGAGACTGACTATATATCATATGATCAGCGCCCAAGCCTCATCTATACCCAAGCTAGGACCAGGGAGGGCCGGGCAATGGCTGCTGTTGATCCAGTAGATAGACATAGAGGCTCACCCAACCGCCCAACCTTCGCTCACAAGGATGGTAAGGTTACAGACACTAATAGCACTAACGAAACTAAGCGGGACTCGAACCCCCCGACTGGCAAATACCCGGCAGAGACGTTACCAATCAGGCCACAATAACCCTATTAGAAAGAAAGTGTGATATCTATAGTAAATTTTTTTTAGCGAGACAGATTTGCACCGGCTCACAGCGGTGCCTTTTTAGCTCGGAAAAGTTTCCTGATCGCTGATTGGTTGGACAAGATAATTCTAACCATTCAGAAAGCAGGAAACTTTTCCAAACTAAAAGAGCACCGCTGTGAGTCGGTGCAAATCTGCCTCGTTAAAAAAAATTGACTATAGTTGCAATGACTTGTGATTATTTATGCATTAACGTATATTCATTTCGGAGATAAAACTTACAATGCTGATGTAGCAAATGTATATGATGTATTTTTTTATATTTTTTTCTTTATTTTTATGAACTTCTAGGTTACTCTAAGAAAACACTGATATTTTTTTTTCTTACGATCTTTGCTCCTGTGTTTTCATGTTTCATATAAAAGTGCTTGTTATTCATAATATAGTTAAATCTCTCTCTCTCTCTCTCTCTCTCTCTCTCTCTCTCTCTCAACTTTCGATAAATTGCAGAATATAGTAATTGCAAAAGACCATAAAAAAATACTTGTTATTCCTAATGTAGTTAAATTTCTCTCTCTCTCTCTCTCTCTCTCTCTCTCTCTCTCTCTCTCTCTCTCTCTCTCTCTCTCTCTCTCTCTCTCAACTTTCGATAAATTGCCAGATTATAGTAATTGCAAAAGACCATATGAAAGTACTTGTTATTCCTAAAGTAGTTAAATTTCTCTCTCTCTCTCTCTCTCTCTCTCTCTCTCTCTCTCTCTCTCTCTCTCTCTCTCTCTCTCTCTCTCTCTCTCTCTCTCTCTCAACTTTCGATAAATTGCCAGAATATAGTAATTGCAAAAGACCATATGAAAGTACTTGTTATTCCTAATGTAGTTAAATTTCTCTCTCTCTCTCTCTCTCTCTCTCTCTCTCTCTCTCTCTCTCTCTCTCTCTCTCTCTCTCTCTCTCTCTCTCTCAACTTTCGATGAATTGCCAGAATATGGTATATCTCAAAAGACCATATAAAAGTACCTTTTATTCATAATGTAGTTAAATTCGGCCCCCCTCTCTCTCTCTCTCTCTCTCTCTCTCTCTCTCTCTCTCTCTCTCTCTCTCTCTCTCTCTCTCTCTCTCTCTCAACTTCCGATAAATTCCCAGCATATATTAATTGTAAAAGAACGAATAATAAATGGCACAGACATGTGGAGCCAAAGAAAGTTTGAAGCTTACTTTAAATCTACAAAGTCTTTAAATCTATCAAGTAAAAGGAATAAATTTTTTTCTAATTTCTCCTACACTAGAGTAAATAGGTTTTCAAGAAAGTTAGGTTTTATTAACGTTCGAACACTGACATTGTTCATAAAAGTACTAATGATGAATATGAAAAATAACTGCAGTAATATAATTAATTCATCAGGAATAGTAACACTATAAGTGACATAGATATAATAATAATAATAATAATAATAATAATAATAATAATAATAATAATAATAATAATAATAATAATAATAATAATAATAATAATAATAATGAATATATAAAAAATATATGTTCTCTATGTAAAGAGAGAGAGAGAGAGAGAGAGAGAGAGAGAGAGAGAGAGAGAGAGAGAGAGAGAGAGAGAGAGAGAGAGAGAGTAGCCACGCAAGAAATAATAATAATAATAATAATAATAATAATAATAACAATAATAATAATATTAATAGTAAAAAACATATATAAAATGTATGTTCTCTATGTAAGAGAGAGAGAGAGTAGACACGCAAGAAATAAACTTTGATCAAGACAAGATCAATGTCAGTAAAGTATTAATCTGCTTAATACTTCCCTGTTTCTCATTCTTGCAATCCAGTCCCGAACTGGAAGTCTCTGGACACTGTGCTCTGGAACAGACACTGCTAAAGGGCCCCAGCACCCTGGAATTACAGAGAGGTATGATGCATTTGATCTTTGAACAGCAAGTTAAGTATTTGCATGAACATCAATAGATTTTCATATACTGAGAATTAATGGAATAAATTCCATTATGGAAAACTTTGAAAAAAACTTAAACCTTTTGATGAATTTCAAAGTGCCTGGGAAATTTATGATTTTGGAAGGAATTTGAAAATTTTACGAATAAATCAAGAACTTTGGAAATGTTTCAGAATCCTTTGTAAAGGGTTTTAAAATGTTTTAAAGGAATTTAAAGGCAACCATTCTATCTTTTTAATGGGAAATCTTCTGGGTATGTTTTTCACAGGGAATTCGTAAAAAGTTCCTTAGATAAAGTGAAATCAGAAAGAAAATTATTATCAGAAAAAGGGGAAAACGATTTTGATATGGACATTCATTAAGGTTTTAAAGATTCTTATTGTGAATAGCCTTTTCTAAATACTATTATTTGGTTTCAGTCACCATATTATATAGAATTGCACTTCTAATATATTTATTTTTCAATTATTATCTCATAATAAACTGTGAAGTAAGATCCAAAGTTGATAAGGATATGAAATAATAATTATTTAGATATGATTTATGTCTTGATTCTTCCTCAGCTTTATATATAAGACTTTTTTACTGATCATCTTATATCGAATTTTCTTGATTGATTGGATAATTTTACCTATTTATTCATTTAATGACTTCACTTTTGATATATATATATATATATATATATATATATATATATATATATATATATATATATATATATATGTGTGTATATACATATGTACATATATACATATATATATATATATATATATATATATATATATATATATATATATATATATATATATATATATATATATATATTTATATGTATATATATATATATATATATATATATATATATATATATATATATATATATATATGCGTAAGTGTGTCTGTTGTGTATGTGTGTATGGGTAGCAGGTTGGCAGGGCACAAGCCATTGAGATACTACCTTTGCCTGACCAGTCAGTACTAATTTGATCTCTCTCTCTCTCTCTCTCTCTCTCTCTCTCTCTCTCTGGTTACGGCTCATTTTTACTTCGCCGTCATATGCACTAATTACTTGGGCCTATTCTTTCCACATTCTCTTCTATCCTCTCACACCTGACAACATTGATATTACCAAATAGTTCTTCTTTCCTCGAGCGGTAAACTACTGCATTGTAATTTTTCAGTGGCTACTTTCCTCTTGGTAAAAGTTAAATAAACTTTTCAGCTAAGGTAAAGAACTCTTCTAGGATATGGACACTCCAAAATCAAATGATTGTTTTTCTTGGGTAGTGTCTTAGTCTCTGTACCATGATCTTCCAGTGTATTAGGTTAGATTTCTCTTGCTTGACGGTACACTCAAGACACACTTATAGCATCATTCTCTTCCATCTTGGGTTATAGCCTTAGATGACCGCGGAGGTAGCAGCAGTAGGGGATTCAGCATTATGAAGCTTCACCTGTGGTGGATAATGTGGGAGGGTGGGCTGTGGCACCCTAGCAGTACCAGCTGAACTCGGTTGAGTCCCTTGTTAGGGTGGAGGAACGTAGAGAGTAGAGGTCCCCTTTTTTGTTTTGTTTCATTTGTTGATGTCGGCTACCCCCCAAAATTGGGGGAAGTGCCTTGGTATATGTATGTATGTAATAATAATAATAATAATAATAATAATAATAATAATAATAATAATAATAATAATAATAATAATAATAATAATAATAATTAAAAGGTGCAGATGGCCACCTATGATTGTGGAAAGAGCCTTTTAATGCTAAATAATTTTGGACCAGTATGATAGAAAACTTTAAACATATCTCTACTAGCTTTACTCCGGCCGGGTAATGTTTAGGATATCTGCATTGTCCGTCGTTCATGTTGCTCAATATCACGCAGTTCACTACAATGCAATTACATTTAACATG
>NC_090731.1:16163962-16166462 GCF_036898095.1 Palaemon carinicauda | reverse complement strand
AGCGAACGGCCAGTTTGCCCAACGTACACTTTTTCACAATCCCTGCATGGTACTTTGTAAACGCCGGATTCTATCTCTCTTTTATTTTGATAAACATTAATAAGGGCGCTTCCTATGGTCTTTGGATATGAAAAAACAAAGGGGTTCTCAGTTTTGATATGATTTGTTATATTTTTAATACCTTCTATATATGGGAGTTTTATCTTATTTTTAAAATCTCTTTGGTTAGTAACATCATGATCTTTATAATATATCGTGTTGGCTTTGTTGATGGCCTTTTCTATGACATACGTCGGGTAGAATAGCTGGGCGAGTTGTTTACGGATGATTTCAAATTCTTTATTTAGGTAGGCTGGGGAACAAATTCTCAAACCTCTAAGAAATAGATTGCAAGCTACTCCAATTTTTACAGAAATGTCGTGATAACTAAAAAAATGAATGTAGGAAATAGAGAAAGTTGGTTTTCTATACACAGTAAAATTATACCCCGTCGATTCCCTTATAATTAGTATGTCCAAAAAAGCTAATTTTCCATCTTTTTCCCATTCAGTTTTAAATTTTATGCTAGGAACTAGGGAATTTAGATTATTGAAAAATATATTGAAATCTCCCCAGCTATCATCCCAATATGTGAAAATGTCATCAACATAGCGTTGCCAAACCATGTTTGTAGGTTTAATTGTTGTTAAAATTTCTGTTTCAAAGTATTCCATGTAGAGGTTAGCTAAAATTGGAGATAACGGGCTGCCCATACTACAACCAAATTTCTGTTTGTAAAAATTTCCATTGAAAGAGAAAACGTTATTTGACACGCTTAGTTTAATTAACTTGATTGTTTTTTCAATACCGAGGGGGAAGTGATCTTCGTAAAGGATTAATTTTTCCCTCAAGAAACCTAATACGTCGTTGATCGGGACCTTTGTAAATAGGGATTCTACGTCAAGACTCAAGAGTTTTACATTGTTTACCGGGATATTTAATCTATTGAATTTCTGGATGAAGTCCTCTGCATGCTTAATATGAGCTGAAGAAAAGCTCCCTAGAAAGGGAGACAGCAAGTCTGCTAACCATTTTGATAAATTATATATAAATGACCCTTTACATGAGACGATTGGGCGTAAGGGAATACCGTCCTTATGAGTTTTTGGGAGCCCGTAAAAATATGGCAACGAGGGGTTCATGACTTTGAATTTTTCTAAGACCTCGATGTCTTTTTTATTATTTCCGATTTTTCTTACGGATTTGAAAAACTCCGGAGCAACAGAGTTACGGGGATCTTTTGTTAGCTTTTCATATGTAGTGTCATCGTTTAGGAGTTGTTGAACTTTGTTGACATACGTCTCTTTATCAAGAATGACTATTTTTCCGTCTTTATCCGATTTTGTGATGATGATATTATCGGTTTTGTTTAATGAAAAAATTGCATTATGAAACCTTCTGGGAAGCGGATTTTTACTGTTACTTTGTTCTAATGCATTTAACAAGATTCCTTTTAGGCAAGTTTCATCTTTTTCAAAATTGTTTTTAGAGAAATGTTTATCGAAGGCCACCACATAATCAAAATGACTTTCCCGTCCGGGTTTCATAGCAAAAGAGATACCTAGATTCAGAGCTGTTTGCTCATTCACTGTGAGTGGACGGTTCGATAAATTCAAAACGTTATTTTCCAATCCTAAATTATTCCATGTACTATTTCGTATGAGTCTTTCTAATTTATTATTCAATTTCTCGGAGTGAGTCACACTACTATTAATAGCACCAGTCAGCACATATGAAGAAAGATCTCTGTACATACCATCATCTCGGCATAGCAGACGAAGAGATACCCCCAATTCACTTATATTCCTCCGTGATACATAGATGTCATGATTTGCTGACATAATTCGTTCTTGCAGAAATGTCCTGGAGGAATTAGGAAAGGGGTCCGATGTTGATGTCCAGCGTGAAAAGCCATACATTTTTGGTATAACTTGTTCTTGCAGACACTCTTCAAGAAACCATTTCTGGTTTTTCCTCCGGTGAAGTCCCTGCACAAGTCGTTCATAACGTCTGAATATATGCTTGATATCGGCATTCCAACTGAAGATATGGAAAAAACGAAGGGGTTCCATGATGGGCTAATATGTCTTATTTATAACTGTAATCGAACAGTTTAACATGTTTTTTCAAAAAGGCCCATAAAAGAAACACAGGAAATATGAATAAATCACACTATATTTCGGTCAATAAACATCGACCCTCTTCAGGATGTAAAGTACAAGTGAGGCTTACAGTGGAGAGAAAGACTCATACGAAATAGTACATGGAATAATTTAGGATTGGAAAATAACGTTTTGAATTTATCGAACCGTCCACTCACAGTGAATGAGCAAACAGCTCTGAATCTAGGTATCTCTTTTGCTATGAAACCCGGACGGGAAAGTCATTTTGATTATGTGGTGGCCTTCGATAAACATTTCTCTAAAAACAATTTTGAAAAAGATGAAACTTGCCTAAAAGG
>NC_090731.1:16136462-16156462 GCF_036898095.1 Palaemon carinicauda | reverse complement strand
CCATAAAAAAATCCACTGTAGAAATCCTGGAATAAATGTTGCCAAACATTTGCCGTTTTAAAGGGATTTTGACGTAGGGAAAATCTATTTTTGGGTGAGATAGCCATGTCGTCCTGATGGAAGTTCCTTCTGGCAACTTCTACAGTATAATATTTTTGCGACTGATATTACAAGAGAATTACCGTCAGGTATCAAGGGGTTCCAACCCCGGAAACGACTATCCGAAGATATTGTGTATAATCAGGAACGTATCCTAAGATAACCATAGATATCTGCACTCCAAACAGACCTTACCCAGTCTAATCCACCAAGAGGAAGGATAAGTAAGGAGCCGTTACACATCACATCACCCTCCAGTGCCCCTATACGTTCCTGCTTCTCATTCCATGTTGCAGCTGAGCTACTGTGAAATAGAAGCCTCCAACAAGCAAAGGGGTGGGGACAAGTAGGACGTAACGGGCGGGCCATCAGGACGAAATGGTTATCTCACCCCAAAATAGATTTTTCCTACATCAAAATCCCTTTCTTGGGCTCGAGCCATGTCGTCCTCATGGAAGTGTACCAGAGAATTATTTATACTTGGTGTGAGGCTTCTCCATTGAGAAAACCTGCCATAAATGGGGGCTCACCTCTTATATGATGAAGCATAATCATAAATTTCTACCTTAAAAAGAATCCAAAATGAGCTTGATTTGGTAATTATGGTAGTGTTCTAAGGGGAAGGATCTGTGACCCTCTATCTACCATCTCTTTAGTGCAGAACACTCCCTGTAACAGTTGTGAAGAACACATATTACCAATATCATGACCGTAGTGAGTAATCATTGAAGAACAAATAATCATCTTTAAATAAGTTCTTAATGTGCAGCGTTGGTAGAAATTCACCATAGTATGCTAAGTTTAATTCTACTAGGAATTAAGTCTAGCAATAAAAGCATCCAACAGTATATCATTTTCATTAGACTAACTATTTGAGCAAATTTTAATACAGTATATATGAACAGCATTGTGATCTACCAGTGTACCCCAAAATATATTCTCGATAAAATTCTTTACCTAAGTAATCATAAGGGGAGACAAGTTGATATATCCCCGAACTCCTTAAGAAGAAGATTTTAAGATAAAGAATATTGCCGTATATGGCTAAATGCAAAATATATTGTCAGACTCAACCAAAGAAACTGAATTATATTAAACTCAGTTCTAAAATAGGAATAGTTTGCTCATATAGGTACATCTACAAAATTCAGAGAAACTAAATTGAATCCTGAATTCTAAAATTTTTTGAAATTGTTTAATGTAGATCATGAAGCAAAAACCGACAGTTAACTGATTAAAGAAAATAAGCTGGAAGAATGCCCAAGGACGCACTTAAGGCCTACGTCGTTGCAGCAGGTTTTACAACATTACCTGCTACCACCACAAAATGATGAACTTCATCCAATTGCTTCATTTAATGCTTGAAGAACACACTGGTGGACTTCCAACTAGTATAAGCTTGTGAACCGTCGAATGACATATACTAAAAAGAGTTCAGAGATGATTCCACTTTCCTAGGGTCATGACCCAAAAGCATGCTAGCTGGTCTGCTCTTCAAAGGAAATAAGCCAATATTGCTCTCAGTTGTTTCAGACAACTTTGATCCAACCGTCTCACCTCTAGATAATTGGCCCGTTTTAACATTCTTTGTCCTGTCCAGTTATGTCTTTAAACACTGTACTGGACACAGGGTGAGATCACCTTCGAGAGGAACTATTTTTCATGGTCCCCAATGTTTAGATGGTAGCTCACTCTTAGCCAAAAAGGTAGGATCAGGCAATAAATTAACTTCACCATTGTCTGCAAATACTATGTGACCACCATCTCAGAGAGAGCCATAATTTCATTAATCAGAGTACCAGAAGCCATAGTAATTAGGAAAATCGCTCTTTGAGATAAAACTCGGAAAAACGCCGAAGCTAGTTGTAAAACTCTATCCAATAACAAGGAGATCGGTCTCGGTGGAATCTGCTGGTCTCAACCTGGCGCAAGCTTTTGGAATCATGGTGATGAAGACCGAATTAAAATCTATGTCAAAAGCAAATAAAATGGGTCCAGCTAGGGCCGTTCTTGTATGACGCAATCATGGAGGATGCTAAAGTCTAACAAAATTTATAGATTTAGAAGATGGTATTTTATCTTTCACATATCGAACCTATTTCTTCCATGAAGTTTCATACTGATTCAAAGTAGTAGAAGTTTTATAATTTTTCGCAAATGCCAACTTGTCCCGTTGAATTTTAAATCTTTTTTCCCAGGGCTAATGCGAGAAACTCATGAGACGAAGGGCATTCTGTTATTAGGATGAAGCGAAGGCAGTCTTCCTCCATACTTCTTGAGACAGGCTCGGGCAGGATAGAGGTACCAGCCGGGAGTTCATCTCTGTCACCAAACGATACCAGTTACTCTTCGGCCAAAGAGGAGCAACCAGGGCTGCTGTCCACCTGAACGATCAGAACTCATCTAACACCTTCAAGAGAAGATTGAAGGGTGGGAATACATAAATCTTCTCCCAATGATTCCAATTCATGATTAACACATCCATGCTTATCGCCTCTAGATCTACATATGGAGCCACATAGATGGGAAGTGTCTTGTTGAGGCTCATTGCAAACAGGTCCACTTGAAGACCTGGGACAACCTCCTGCACGAAAGGGAATGATTTTCATCTAGAGACCATTCTGTCTCCAGTGGATGTGTTCGAGATAGAGAGTCTGTCATCCCATTTCGGATTCCGTGATGATGAGAGGCAGACAGAAACCACCTCTTCCTCTGGGCCAATGAAAAAATAGCGATCATAACATGGTTTATTTGGGGAGATCTTGACCCTTGGCTGTTGATGCAATGAACTATTACTCTGCTGTCTAATACGAGACGGAAGTGAATGTTGTTCTGTAATTGTAACCTTTGCAGGGTTAAGAAGACTGTCATGGTCTCCAGAATATTGATGTGGAATTGCTTGAAACTCTGGGACCAACGACCTTGCTCTTTCTTGAGTGGAGTACTACCCCACTAACCATCCAGTGAGGCATCCGTATGTAGAATCACTATAGGAGGAGGAAAGTGCAACGGAATCGTCTTGGAAAGACTTCTGGCATGTGATCACTGACGGAGTTGCCAACGAAGCAACTCTGGGGTCGTCTTCTGATGATTGCGGGGAGCTGTGGAAGCTCACTTCTAAACCCTGCTTGCATCTATCAGTCTGACCTTGGGGAAAGGGTTCGTTATAGAAACGTACTGGGATGAGCCCAGAACCCTTTCCTGACAACGTCTGGTGGTCTTTCTCAACTAGATGAAAGACTGAACTGACTGGGCTATTTCCTTCCTCTTGGCAGAAGGAATAGAGAGGGTATGAGTCTTTAGATTCCAACGAATCCCTAACCACGGGAACCCTCGAGACGGGTTCAGTCTTGACTTCTGAAAGTTTATTTGGAATCCTAGATATTGGAGGAATCTTACCACGTGATATGATGCTTCCGAGGATTCCCTTGCTGAGGGAGCTCGAATGGCATAGCTCTGAATATATAAGCCTTTCTCTCTAGTCTGAAACCAAGGTAGGGAGAGAAGCGTCAACCTATCGGAAGATGCCAATAAGCATCAGTAAGATCTATAGAGACGGTCTAAACCCCCCGAGGTAGTAAGGTCCGTTTCTGCGAAATAGTCAGCCTCCAGAACTTGTCGCACTGAAAGAATAGAATTAAATGGGACAAGTCAAAAATAGTTCGAGGAATTATTGAATCTTACTTTGATATGCAGAATAAACGACCTCGAAACTTCATAGATTGCGTGCAACTGATAACTCTCTTCTTAAAAGGTCCAGCACATATTGTTCCTGATGTGGTGCTGATTTCTGGAAAAATCTCTTGATCCTCGGGGTTTGTCTCTTCCATTTCCAGCCTAGACCACTGGAAAGCATGCTTTGTGCCCAAGGACTGAGTCACCTGTCCTTGAACAATCTCAGTCTACCCCCTACTGGAGTATCCTCATTGTTTTAGTTTAGGATGTGTGCCCATAGTTCCCCTGTTACTTCAGAGACACCGACTCCTTGGCCTACGTCCTCTGTTGGACAGACCTCTACCCCCTCTTCCAGTCTTGGGGGGGGACGAAAGGACGAGGTCCCTTGTTCATATCCATGATTGAATGCTGGGACCCTGAAGTCACTGGATGAGGAACAATGAAGGGATTCTGCGAAGCACTACCTGAAGCAGAGATGTAGGGCCTCCTAAGGTATGTTGGTTGAGGGCCAACCCCAGGAATAAATTCCCTATTTAGAGATATTCCCCTTTTCTGGAAAAGACTCTCATTTCCTGCTGCAGTTTTATCCAAAATCTCCTTTACTAAATTCTGTGGAAAAAGATCTTTACCCCAAATACAGGCATCAATAAGACGCTTTGGTTCATGACGAATGGTCGCAGATGCTAAAACATGCTTCCTGCAGACTCTTCGAGCCTGAAAAAAGTCAAAAAGATCTTTCATAAAAGTAGTCATGTGCATCCTGGCCAGAAGGGAAAAGACAGGGGCATCAGCGGATTACCAATCCTTATTTCTACAAAGCATTGAAGAGACATCGAAGCTGATAGTCTCTCCCTAGCCTCCAATTCCACCTTAAGTAGGTATTCCGGAGTTCTCGGCAGTCTTTCATTTACTGCCCGCTGGCTATATCCTTATCTAATTTCCCTTCAGCAAAAGTAAACTGAATATCCAACCAGTGTTCAGTGTCAAGGGAAAGTACGAGTGACACAGGTTTCCCTTCTTCCAAGACCGGAAAAGACTTACCCTCCTTGAAGGCCTTTTCCACAGCCAAAAAGGCTTTCGAAGCAAAGGGAAAAAACATTGTGTCGGGTGCTACAAAAGTGGCCAACGCTAATACACTGTTCTGTCTTTATTTCCTTCACTGTCAGATGCCGCACTCTGGTGTGAACCAGAAGGATCGATTCTTAGGGATAGTGCCGTCCCCACGGGCCACCTCCAGCTAACCTATCATAGCAAAAGAGGTAGGCCTCTATATCTGGATAAAATTCCAGATCAGCAACCGGACAAGAGCTTAGTCCCTCTCCAATATGAAAAATACCCACTGCATAACCTGCGTACCTCCACGGGCTCTGTTGTGTGTAAGAGGGAAGCTGAGGCGGTAAAACATTAGTGTTAGCCTTAATCTCCTCCAGTAAGGCGGCTTTAAACATCCTTCTTTGGTATTCTTGGGTCCCTTCCATAAAGGAGGAGGGACAGAAACCGGAGACGTACCTGAAAAGGAAGGCGTAGTCGTAACAGTTGATAGAGGAGCCACTGTAGTGACGGCAGTTGCAACAATGGAACACACTGAGTCTCTCATGGAAGTCACACTAACCTCGTCAAATTCAGACACGTAAGAATTATCCACATGAGGGAGGGGTTCATCCGAATCTACTACCGACAGGAGAGCTGATTCTCTATCTGGAAATAAAGAAGAAACCGAGGATAAATTGTCCACGTCAAGGCTCAAAGAACTTAAAGTTTCATCTACATGGAACTGAACGGTAGGTATAGGTCTAGGTGGAGCGTACCTCAATACCGAGTCTGTGACCGCCTTCGGAAAAGAATATCCTTCCAAGCTACAGAAGGAAGATAAGGAGCCTTTGGCTCAGCACTGTTTTTGTGGAAGAACACTCGGTCATCATCAGAATCATCCTCCAATATCCAACCAAAATAATGTAAGTCCTACACACACTGCAGTCCTGAGGGTCCCAACAGGAGATTGGACCCGTCATTCTCCTGCATTGAGCATGGGTCCTGCAGGTATGATGACCACAGGGATACCTCACGGTCCTGGCACAGATCGGAACTCGATAAGGTATCTTCTTCGAAGATTCCGCCTATAAAGAGGAAAAAACGACCATGAGTAACTTAGTCTCTTTAGATCACCACACTGAAAGGAATGGGTTAGTATCATTCAAAATTTCAGTCAAAAAATTGGGAAATTAAGTCCCAAAATGTGTGTATTTACAATTTGTGATCAGAAAGAGAAAAAGGGGCCACAATATTCAGACTCCTTTAATGGTGTTAGAATAGAAGTAAAGCCAACTAAAATTGTCCCCTTTTATCATTTGAATATTGTTCAGATAAAGGAGGGAACGAGAATGCTCATCAAAAACAATATCCTTCACTCTCCGCAGAGAAAGGGCTAATAAGAAGGTAACGAAGTCACCTACCTTACAAAATATATCGACGCATCTATAATTGGAGCAATCAAAGATAAAATAGAAGGCTATTCTTTGAACCAAAATCTGGCAAGGGGGATCGTAATAGAATCCCCCCTTGTAAGACGCACAATCTAATCCACGTCCTCAGAGGATCTGAATAAAGTGATGGAAATAATTAACTAAGTATAATAGTTAACTCTAAAGTCTAGTTAAAGAGAACCTTTCGCAAAAGAGAACTCCAAAACTGACTAGCATAAAGATACCTCGTAAGTCGTAGAAGTAAGGTCTTTATGCCACTTGAGGTTTGTACTCATAAAGCATATGCCGTCATAACATAATATCTATGCTGTCCCTAATGGCAAAGATAGGAAACGGCATCGTTAACTCCTAAGGCTATTCCTATATTAGGGGCACAATAATCATACCCAAGACTGGGCGAGACCTGCCACCAGTTACGACAGTGTCAGTAAAGACGGCAGCAAAATAAACGACGATAATTTGTATCAAACATCGTGTCGTAACAAAAAGAGTGTGGCAGTATAGGCCACATCAATGACATAGCAACGTATCACTATAAAATGGCCCGGAAAAGGAATGCTATCGGAGACAACGAAGCCGTAAATACCGGCATTACTGACAGTCTGACAACCCTCTTTATAAAGGAGAATGCTGTCGGGTTAATAGGCCAGAACCCCGAAGGGCTAGGCCTTGGAAAAAAAAAATACCATTGGAGATAACGAAGCCATAAGTACCGGCATTGCTGACAGACTGACAACTCTCTTTATAAAGGAGAATGCTGTCGGGTTAATAGGCCAGAACCTGAAGGGCTTAGGCCTTCAAACAATTGCAAAAACACACAATAATATATTTAAGTTCGATATCCGTAACGGGGAAAACCACCTTGAGAAGGTAACCACCCAAAAATCTAACAAAATTCTAAAAGATTAGAATACGGCATCACATAAATGTCAGCACACCGACAGGAAAAAAGGCTCACCCTTCGCAAAGGGGAACTCGAAAGGAATATCGTAAACTAACTAGAGAGCATGTGTAGCACGATGGCCCGATGGACATGCCGTAAAAGTATAGGCCTGGCCAGATACCCCAAGACGGAAGAAGAAACCCAGAAACTAAAGAAAAGGCATTAGCCAGTCAGCGAACCAACTGAACAAGCAAAATGAGCTCACCCTTCGTAAAGGGGATCTTTAAAACATTACTTTCTTAGCCCTGAGAAACTCTGACGTTTGTAGCACGATGCCCAGAAGCCCCAACAAGACTGCCAACTCTAGGTTAGGCTAGCCGAAACTGATACAAACTCACAAAAAGACTAGAATAATAAATTGTAATGGAATTATATATAAAATTGAGTCCTTAGCATCATAATTCTAAACAAAACTAACTAACGTGAAACTTACCCAAAAAATTTAAGTAAGCACGACAAATAAGAGGACATCAGGGACTAAGCCTTACACCATGCTAGCAGGACTCGAAGCGCTCCGGCTTCCTCTGACCAAAAGCTAAAATCAAAGTCCCCGAAGGGAGCTAAAATCAAAATTAGCATAAACAAAGACAAAGACAGGGAGATACTCAACTTTGGCAAAAAAGAGGAAGCCAAATCACAAAACAAATCTACAAACTTGCGAAAAAAGCAGCCAAAAAAATCAATCACACTGTAGCCACCAGCTGCGTTCAAAGGAATGAGAAGCAGGAACGTATAGGGGCACTGGAAGGTGACATGATGTGTAATGGCTCCTTACTTATCCTTCCCCTTAGTGGATTAGACTAGGTAAGGTCTGTTTGTGGTGCAGATATCTATGGTTATCTGAGTATACGTCCTTGATTATACACGATATCTTCGGATAGTCGTTTCCGCGGGTTGGAACCCCTTGATACCTGACGGTAATTCTCTTGTAATATTAATCGCAAAAATATAATACTGTAGAAGTTGCCAGAAGGAACTTCCATCAGGACAACATGGCTCGACCCCCAAAAAACGATTATATTGACGTTAAGGAGGGATATTATGGTCACCAACTCGTTAAAGATAGTAACAAAGTAGGGTAGAAATTACGGTCGCGTGTATTTTACTAAAATACAGCTGAGAACAGTATATTTTTTTTACGGAGAATTTCCGATGATGAATAGCTTAGTTTCCCGGTTCAATAACTATGCAAGTATCCATAGCATCATTATTTTCTTAAGATAAAGCCAATATATTCTTCAGCATATAAATAGAATTAATATAGAAAAATATTCGAAAACTTAAAAGGCAGACTGAACCAATTGACCATTAATCTTTGCATTAAGAAGACTTTTACTCATTTTCTTGCTTGGTGATACACTTGGGTATGCTATTCCATATAGTTTATGTATGCAGGATTTAATTTAATGCTGTTACTCTCTAATATATTTTATTTTGATTTTCTATTATTTCTCATGTAGTTTATTTATTTCCTTGCTTCCTTTCCTCGCTGGGCTATTTTTTTTCCAGTTGGAGCCCTTAGGATTAAAGCATCTTGCTTTTCCTACTAGGGTTATAGCTTGGCTTATAATAATAATAATAATAATAATAATAATAATAATAATAATAATAATAATAATAATAATAATATCCTTTTGTTTTCAGTTATTTTACCGCACCGAAAGCTGTTGACGCAGACTTGGGATCGTGGTTCTGCTCAAAATTTGGCGAGGCTCATGCCTGGTGGAGGCTTGATCTTGGCACTCTTCGTTATATACATAAGATTGATATTCTACCTCGCAATATGTCTGACGATGCAAATAACTTCCGGGATGTTGAAGTGAGTATCGTGACTATAACTATTTCCTCTCTGAATAATAGAAATGATTTATTTTAATTGATTCTCCAGTTGCATTTGATTTTTGGTTATAGATTCCTTCTCTCTCTTTGTCTCTTTTGTTTCTTTGAAACTATTTTTTTTCTTCAGTTAATTAGCTTATTATTGTCCTAGATTATAATAACTATAAGTATTTCATCTATCTGAATAATAAAAATGATTTTGTTTTAATTAATTCTCCAGTTGCATTTAATTTTCGGTTAAAGATATCTTCTCTTTCTTTGTCTCCTTGGTTTGTATTAATCTATTTTCTTTTCTTTTTCAGTAAATTAGCTTATTATTGTCTCAGCTTATCATAATTATAAATATTTCATCTCTCTGAATTATAGAAAGGGTATTGTTTTAATTTGATTGTCGGTTGTAGATTCCTTCTCTTTCTTTGTCTCTTTTGTTTATTTCATGCCAATTTCTATTTCAGTAAATTACCTAATTATTGTCTTAGCTTTATCGTAATTATAACTATTTCATCTCTCTGAATAATAGAAATGATTTTGTTTTAATTAATTCTCCAGCTGCATTTAATTTTCGGTTATAGATATCTTCTCTTTCTTTGTCTCCTTGGTTTGTTTTAAGCTATTTTCTTTTCTTTTTTCAGTAAATTAGCTTATTATTGTCTTACACACATACATATACCAAGGCATTTCCCCCAATTTTGGGGGGTAGCCAACATCAACAAATGAAACAAAACAAAAAAGGGGACCTCTACTCTCTACGTTCCTCCAGCCTAACATGGGACTCAACCGAGTTCAGCTGGTACTGATAGGGTGCCACAGCCCACCCTCCCACATTTCCACCACAGATGAAACTTCATAATGCTGAATCCCCTACTGCTGCTACCTCTGCGGTCATCTAAGGCATCGGAGGAAGCAGCAGGGCCTACCTGAACTGTGTCACAATCGCTCGCCATTCATTCCTATTTCTAGCACGCTCTCTTGCCTCTCTCACATCTATCCTCCTATCACCCAGAGCTTTCTTCACTCCATCCATCCACCCAAACCTTGGCCTTCCTCTTCTACTTCTCCCATCAACTCTTGCATTCATCACCTTCTTTAGCAGACAGCCATTTTCCATTCTCTCAATATGGCCAAACCACCTCAACACATTCATATCCACTCTAGCTGCTAACTCATTTCTTACACCCGTTCTCACTCTCACCACTTCGTTCCTAACCCTATCTACCCGAGATACACCAGCCATACTCCTTAGACACTTCATCTCAAACACATTCAATTTCTGTCTCTCCGTCACTTTCATTCCCCACAATTATGATCCATACATCACAGTTGGTACAATCACTTTCACATATAGAACTCTTTTTACATTCATGCCCAACCCTCTATTTTTTACTATTCCCTTAACTGCCCCCCAACACTTTGTAACCTTCATTCACTCTCTGACGTACATCTGCTTCCACTCCACCATTTGCTGCAACAACAGACCCCAAGCACTTAAACTGATCCACTTCCTCAAGTAACTCTCCATTCAAAATGACATTCAACCTTGCACCACCTTCCCTTCTCGTACATCTCATAACCTTACTCTTACCCACATTAACTCTCAACTTCCTTCTCTCACACACTCTTCCAAATTCTGTCACTAATCGGCCAAGCTTCTCATCTGTGTCTGCAGCAGTACAGTATTGTCTTAGATATAATAATTATAAGTATTTTATTTCTCTGAATAATAGAAATGATTTTGTTTTAATTAATTCTCCAGTTGCATTTAATTTTCGGTTATAGATATCTTCTCTTTCTTTGTCTCCTTGGTTTCTTTTAAGTTATTTGCTTTTCTTTTTCAGTAAATTAGCTTATTATTGTCTTAGATATAATAATTATGAGTATTTCATCTCTCTGAAAAATAGAAATAATTTTATTTTGATTAATTCTCCAGTTGCATTTAATTTTCGGTTATAGATATCTTCTCTATCTCTATTTCTTTTGTTTGTTTTATGCGAATTTCTTTAGTTAAATAGCTTATTATTGTCTTAGCTTAGTTATATATTTCAACAAGAACATCCGTACTGACAAGCAGAAAATTTGATGAATTATTCTAATATTTTTGAGTTTAGAGTCACTAGGAACTTGCAATACTTAATCTCTATTTAATTCAAGGAATAAAGAGGACACCAGTTACATTTCAATTGTATATAAATAGTATAATTTTTCTGTTATTCAGTTTCAAGAATAAAGTGATATGTACCAACCGTGTGTCACTCCGGGGTCACCAAGGTGACGGGCCGAGAGAGGGTTGTGAACTCAACGAGAGAGGGTTATGAACTCAAAGGCAGGATGCAATCAACTGAGTTCACAACCCTCTCTCGGCCCGTCACCTTGGTGACCCCGGAGTGACACACGGTTGGTACATCCGTCACAGATATGGGTAATTTCCAAAATAAGAGACTTAAGCTAGACGGAACTCCACGCGGTTCCAAGATTATCAAAATGAGAAAATGGAACAAAAATAAAGTATAAAATACCATAGCGGCACTCAGTACAGAGCATACCTCCGCCACGCCAGCTCATTTCTCGATGTCATTGTTAATTCGGTTGACCATTTGCTCGACCTTGATCTTGACCTTTGGCCTAGGACCTTCAAAATCGAATCACTTCCACGTCTCAAAATAAAAATAGTCCTTGAAAGTTTCACTAAAGTAAAATTGTGGCCAGGAAGTTGGTCACAAACAAACAAACAGACAATCATCGGGGGAAAACAAAACCTCCTCTCCAACTTCGTTGGCGGAGATAATAACTAAAAACGAACTACGAAACAAACGAAGATTTAGTAAGTTAAAAAAATTTTAAGAAAACTGAAATTTTCTATGCATATTTAGTGTAGCTCATACTTTGTGTCATTATCCGTAAAAAAAGTGCTAAAAAGAAATTAATCAAATTAAGGAAAATATGACAGCCTGATATCGTAAAAGAATATACTTATATTTCTGGACTAACGTCAAAACTCTCCTTTCGGAAAGAAAGTCAAAATTTCTTCAAGAAAATCGTAGCGAGGATTAATTTGTTAACAATTAATGCCTTAGAAATGAGTGAAAATTTATAAGCACGAGATCGCTATCAAAATGACCATTACTTTAATTAAACCTGAGTAATAAAAGATCTAACACAGAAAATCCACGTGGACTAACATACACGAGATCTGGATTCAATTGAGGTTTAACAAAGCCCAAATCTTTGCTTTGAAATTACTTTGAAGCTTTGAAGAGCATCAACTATGAAGGTTTAAACACATAAGCAATTTAGTTCATATTTTAGATCCTTATTTTATACCAAAGTTTCGTGAGCCTCCCGATTGAATGTGTTTTAATTAAAGTCCTCGAAGGAAAGTACTATGTCGTAATTAATAATTCTAATAATCATAATAATTTTATTACATTCAATGATAATAAATTTATCAACTTTAAAGATAACATTAATTTTAATAATCTTAATAAGCTAGATTTCAACTAAATTTTTTGCTCCTAGTTGGATACCCTACAATAAGTATGTGTCAATACTTTAAAATCTTATAAAATGCTTTAGGATTCATGCTTTATACGTCGAAGAGCAATTGAAAATGGTTTAGCCTCAAAATCTTACAATCTACCTTTTCACAATCCTAAATGTGTATAGTAGTGCATTCCAAAGATGAAGAGTTTGGAAATTTCTAAATATAGAATAATTTGTTGAAAATGTTTTTTCGATATAACATTTCCTCATAACATTACCCAATAAAGCAAAAATTTTGTCATAAATCGATTATAAATTGTTCCTTGGCTCATCATGTGTCATGATTACAGCTTCACCAAATTTTTTATTAAAACAGGTAATCTGAATTAGGAAGAGATTTTAAGTCATAGTCTTTTTCTTATTTCTCTCTCTCATTTATTCTAAAAAAAATGACTTTCGAAAAGGACGTTCACCGAAAAGGTTTTTCTTCTATTTTCTGTGTTGATATTCAACTCCCCGAAAATCTAACTTCGTCTTCTTCTTCTTCTTATGTCCTTTTAGGTTCGAGTAGGTACAACGGACTTATCCAGCGGCGACTTCTCTTCTTGGACACTATTTGCCCATTATCTAGGACCTTATACACCACAAGAGGGACGACTGGTATTCACTTCGGAACAAGGCATATATGGTCGGTATATAAGTGTCCAAAGAGGAGCGACTGTTACAGTAGGAGGTCTGAAAATGCTCGATTTTCTTGCTTACGGGAGAGTTCATTAAACCCATTGGGTAGCGCCATAGCCTCTGTACTATGGCCTTCCACTGTCTTGGGGTAGAGTTTTCTTGCTTGAGAGTACAATTGGGCACTATATTCTATGTTATTTCTCTTCCTGTATTTTTTTTTTAATTTTTTAGTTTATTTATGAAAGATTTGTTTTAATGATAATTTTATCAAAATATTTTATCTTAAAAGTTCATTACTCCAAAATCAAACCATTGTTCGCTGGTCTTTGATAGTGATATAGCCCCTGTACTATAGCCTTCCACTGTCTTGGGGTAGAGTTTTCTTGCTTGAGGGTGCATTAGAGCACACTATTCCCTCCTATTTTTCTTCCTGTTTTTTTTTTTTTTTTTTTTTTTTTTTTTTTTTTTTTTTTTTTTTTAGTTTATTTATGAAAGATTTTTTTGATGTTATATTTCTTAAAATACTATATCTTAAATGTTCATTACTCCAAAATCAAACCATTGTTCTCTAGTGTTGGGTAGTGCCATAGTCTCCTTATTATGGCCTTCCACTGTTTTGGGGTAGAGTTCTCTTGCTTAAGGGTACTCTTGGGCACACTATTCTATCTTTTTCCTATTCCTCTGATTTGAAGTTTTATCGTTCATATAGAAAAGATATATTTTGGTGTCATTGTTCTTAAAATATTTCATTTTAATTGTTCATTACTTCTCTTGCAGTTTATACATGGTATTTCCTTTCTTCATTGGGCTATTTTACTTGTTGGAGACCTTGAGCTTATAGCACCCTGCTTATCCAATTCGGGTTGTAGCTTTGCAAGTAATACTAATAATCATCGTCATCACCATTTTCATCATCTCCTCCTGCGACTATTAATGCAAAGGGCCTCAGTTAGATTTCGCGAAAGTAAAAGAGACATTAAGACTGTTTATTAATAGTTTAAGTTTTTTCTTTTTTTGCTTCTTCCTCACTGATGATGTATATGGGAAGTAATCTATTTTAGTGTGTGTTTTTGTGGAAGTAGAAATATTTCTTGCATAAAGTGGGAATTTACAAGAAACTAGATTAACTTTGAGTGAGATTAGGATAATCAATAGCTTCATGATAAATTGCCTATTTGATAGATTAAGTTTTCTTGGTTTTTCTATCACACTGTTCACATATAAAGGGAATAAATCATATTATTGTGTGTTTGTATAAGTTGAAATATATTTTTGCATAAAATGTGCCTTTATAAAAAAAAAGAACCATCACACTGGTCACATATATGGGAAGTAAACTAATTTATTGGGTGTTTGTAGAAATTGAAATATTTCTTACACGAAGGGTGTTTCTATAAAGCAATAGATTAACTCTGAGTGAATCTAGAATAATTAATAGTCTAAGATTTTTTGTAGACTATAGATGTGTTTACGTGTTTTACGCAAATAACTACATACTTTCTTATTTTGATCACTAGTTGATAGATAAGGTATATAGAACAATTAATTATGATTAGAGTGAAGTAATGAAATAATAAAATGTTTGTATCATAGGATGGATTGTTTTAATGGAAAATATGGAAATAAAAACCAAGGCCACGTCCTCTCTGTTTCAATTTCTCGGGAATTGTTATATAACAATTATTGTACACCAAAATTCAATGTAAGACAACAAGCGAATGAATTAATAAATGCAACGTGGACTCAATAAAATAACAATTAAAAGTTTCACTAAGGTAGGGAACTGAAATAAAATGAACTTCGTAAGAGAAAGACCATGGACTATGATGTATGTCCTTGGCCAAAGTCTAAAAATGTTCATTATGTAAACTTACCTTTTACTTTAAGTTCTAACCAATTATTTTTTTCTTTCTCGATCTATCTGATATACTGTATATTTATCTGTGCCACTTTGATTATGGCCTTTCGCTGTCAATTTTTGGGTGAGAAATATCCCTTATAGTCAGCATTTTTACATTGTCTAATCGACCTACTTTACTTCCAACATGGTATTCAATGTCTCCCTCTGAACTATCACTTTTCACTTGTTCCCTTTTCCTTCTAAAATCTTTACTTTTTTATGGTAATCCCGTCACAATCCATTTCTCGGCTACATTCCCTAACCAAGGCCATTTCCAAAAGGTTGTTGTCCATGTCAATTAATTTCATGAGAAAGCTGTTGTCCATGACAATCGATTTCATCAAAAAGATATAGTCCAAGTCAATCAATTTCCTGAAAAAGCTTTTGTCCATGTCAATCAATTTCCTGAAGAATCTGTTGTCTATGTCAATCAATTTCATGAAAAAGCGGTTGTCCATGTCAATCAATTTCATGAAAAAGCTGTTGTCCATGTCAATCAATATCACCAAAAGCCTGTTGTTCATATCAGTCAATTTCATCAAAAGCCTGTTGTCCATATCAGTCAATTTCATCAAAAGAATGTTTCCCATGTCAATTAATTTCATCAAAGGCTCTTGTTCATGTCAATCAATCTCATCAAAAAGATTTTTTCTATGTCAATCAATTTCATCAAAAAGCTGTTGTCCATGAAAATCCATTTCATCAAAAAGCTGTTGTCCATGTCAATCAATTTCATCAAAAAGCTGTAGTCCATGTCAATCAATTTCATCAAAACACTGTTGTGCATGACATTTTCATTGAAAAAATGTGGTCGAGGACAATAAATTTCACCAAAAAGCCAGCCGTTGTACGTGTCAATCGATGTCAACAAAAAGTTGTTGTCTATGTCAATCAATTCCATCAGAAAGCTGTTGTCCATGACTATCAAATTCACTTAAATGCTTTTGTCATGTCAATAAATTTCATAAAAAAGCTTTTGTCCATAACAATCAATTTCACTAAAAAACTGTTGTCCATAACAATAAATTTCATTGAAAAGATTTGGTCCATGACAATAACTTTCCCAAAGTTGTTGTACATGTCAATCAATTTCATCAAAAAGCTGTTGTCTATGTCAATTAATTTAACTGGAAAGCTGTTGTTCATGTCAATCAATTTCATCAAAAAGCTGTCGTCCATGGCAATCAATTTCATCAGAAAGCTGTTGTTCATGTCAATCAATTTCATCAAAAGCTGTTGATCATGTCAATCAATGTCATCAAAAAACTTTTGTCCAAGTAAATCAATTTCATCAAAAAACTGATGACCATGGCAATGAATTTCAGCAAAAAGCTGTTGTCTATGTCAATCGATCTTATCAAAAAGCTGATGTCAATGGCAATAAAATTCACCAGAAGGCTGTTGTCCATGTCAATCAATTTCATCAAAAGCTGTTGATCATGTCAACCAATTTCACCAAAAAGCTGTCGTCTATGTCAATCAATTTTGCCGAAAGCTGTTGTCCATGTCAATCAATTTCATTAAAAAGCGGTTGTCAATAACAATTAATTTCACCAAAAAGCTGTTGTCCATGACAATCAATTTCATTGAAAAGATGTGGTCCATGACAATGAATTTCACCAAAAAGAGGTTGTCCATGTCAATCAATTTCATCAAAAGCTGTTGTCCTTTTCAATAAATTTCATCAAAATCCTATTGTCAATGGCAATCAATTTCACCAGAAAGCTGTTGTCTATGTCAATCAATTTCATAAAATGAGATGAAACAAGAAAGACAAAGGATGAACAAGCACCAGGTATATGTGGCGGGCCAAGAGAAGGTTGCGACTCAAAGGCAGGATGAAAGCAACTGATAAAACTTTATTACAGAACACTCGTTTATATACAGATAAACTCCAAGCAAAAAAGGGCATACAAAACATAACAGGTAATTTCATGTTCAACACAAAAGCTCACTGGTTAACAGTTAACGGTGAGAAAAACAGACATGTTATTTCAGGTTCTTATCAGTGCGTGGGGAGAGCAAAGATACAAGCATGATACATACAAAAAATGAAATGTCGTTGCTACGTACGATCGTCTGACACACGGTTGGTACATGGGTCCCCCCCTAAAAATGACATACTGTACATGTTAAATAGGGCGCCCTGATCTAGAGAGGCGAACTTTAGGAGGGTCATCTGGCAGGAGATAAGCAGGTTTTAGAAAATCAATGGAGACCCAGTCTTCTTTGCCTCGAATGTTTAGTAGGAATGCTTTTGGTCTGTGTCGTATCACAAGGAAACGGCCCGTGTAAGGGGGCGTTAGCAGTGGCTTGCTAGTGTCATTGCGTAGGAAGACATGCATTGCAGAGTGCAAGTCTGTCGGTATGTGATGCTTCGTTAGGGGCTTGTGAGTCTGGAATAAATTTACCCACCATATGACGTATGCGCTGAAGATCGTCAGAGGAGGTTGCAGGAGGAAAAAATTCGGCAGGGACAACCGACGGGTCGCCATACACCATTTAAGCTTCCGAGACGTCGACGGTGTCTTTAGGAGTGGTCCTTAGTCCAAGGAGGACCCAGGGAAACTGAGTAAACCAGTTGGAATCCTTGCAGCGGGACATCAAAGCTGCTTTGAGGGTGTGGTGAAAACATTCAACCATTCCATTGGCAGCGGGGTTGTAGGCAGTTGTCTGATGTAGGGTGATGCCCAGGAGATTCGCTAATGATGTCCACAATTAAGAGGTGAAAGTGGTACCCCTATCAGAAGTAATATGCTCAAGGATACCAAATCTTGCAATCCATCCTGAGAGTAAGGCAGATGTACATGAGGTGGACGTTGCAGTTTTCATGGGAATGGCTTCAGACCAACAAATGGAGCGGTCGATGACGGTAAACAGGTAACGATGTCCCTGAGATGTGGGTAGGGGGCCTACAACGTCGACGAGAATGTGGGGGAAACGATGCTGAGGTTGAGGAAAGGTGCCCACTCCTGAATCCATGTGCCGATGTACTTTGGAGGTTTGGCAAGAAGAACAAGCCGGGACCCAATCCTTACCATCCTCAGAAATGCCGTGCCAAATGAACTTCGTCTTCAGCAGCTGTACAGTAGAACGGCAGGAGGGATGTGAAAGGCCGTAAATGAAATTAAACAACTGTCGGCGCTTGGGAGCCGGAATCCAAGGTCGCGGTCTACCAGTACTGACGTCACAGAGGAGGGTGGTGTTGGAGTCATCAAGGGGGATGTCTTCCCAACGGAGGGATGTGCAGGATGTCCTACATGCTTGATACTCTGGATCCTGTTGTTGAGCTTCAGCCAAGGCGTTGTAATCCAATCCCAGTTGAACGGCAGCCAACGTGTTTCTTGACAGGGCATCGGCAACGCGATTCCTTTTCTCAGGGAGGTGTTGAAGGGTGCAATTGTATTCAGCCATGGCGGAGAGATATTGGTGTTGACGGTTGGACCAGGCATCAGACTGTCAAGTGAAGGTATGCACCAGAGACATGTGGTCTGTGCAAATGGCGATGGGCGTACCTTCTAAGAAATGGCGAAAGTGACGGACAGCCAAGTGCACCGCCAGCAATTTGCAATTGAAGGTAGAGTAACCCGATTCTGCCTTGGAGAATTTCTGCTGAAGAAGGCGAATGGGAGGGGCGAGCCGTTGACCCCCTGTTCGAGTACTGCACAAATAGCAAGAGGGGCATATGGGATGGGAAAAGTGAGAGCAGTAGCGGTTGATTGGGGCTTCTTTGCATTGCAGAACGCCGCTTCTTGAAGGGGACCCCACTTTACGTCTTTTGGCTTGCCCTTCAGGGAGGCGTAGACGGAGCAAGAGTGGCGGCAATGGCTGGCAGAAAACGGTGATAGTAGTTGATCATGCCCAAGAATTCTTACAGAGCTTTGACGGTTGAGGGCGTGGGAAAGTTCTGAACGGCTGCTACCTTCTCAGGGAGGGGATGGACTCCTTCAGGAGTGATGTGGTGCCCTAAGAATGACACTTAGTTGGCGCCAAAGGTACACGTCGTACCGGACCACAAGGCCGTTTTGTTGCCGGCAGTCGAGCACGATGCGCAGGTGACGGAAGAGTTCCTCTTTTGAGGAAGAGAACATAAGTATGTCGTCCACATAACATACACTGAAGGGAAGATGCCATCAATGAGACGTTGAAGAGTGGCCCTAGAATTACGAAGGCCAAAACAGGAGTAATTGAAGGTGTATATACCATACTGAGTGGTGATGGCGGTCTTAGGGATATCTTCTGGGTTCATAGGCACCTGATAATACCCCTTCAGAAGGTCGAGCGCGGAGAAAACCTTCACTTTGTGCAGGTAAGAAGTCACGTCGGTGATGTTTGGGAGGGGTTAGTGATCCGGTTCTGTTTTCATGTTCAGGTGCCTGTATCCCTGCACTGACGGAGGGAGCCGTCTTTCTTCAGAACTATTTGTAAGGGTGACGACCATGGGTGGGAGGCCTTTTGGCAAAGGCCCATTTCCTCCATTTTGACGAAAGTCTGTTTGGCGGCTGCCAATCGTTCCTGTGCCAGACGTCTGAATTTTGCAAAGACGGGTGGTCCTGTTGCCTTGATATGGGATAAATACCGTGCTTGGCAGGAGCCGTGGGTGTTTGGCGAAGTTCTGGACGGAAAACTTCCGGGTAGGACGTGAGGAGGTGGGCGTAGGCATCCGTGGGTGCGCTAATGTGGAAAGCGAGGTTAGAGGGGGCAGGTTGAAGAGGTGTCGATATGTACGAGTCTGCGTTGACCAGTCGTCGGAGGGTGACATTGACCAGAAGGTGGAAATGAGAAAGGAAATCCGCACCGAGGATTGGCAATGTGACGTCAGCAACGAGAAACTTAAAATTAAATTTACCGTTTCCAAACGGTAATGTGATGTTCTCGTAACCATAGGAAGGTATCGCATATC
>NC_090731.1:16111462-16126462 GCF_036898095.1 Palaemon carinicauda | reverse complement strand
AGTGCCACAGCCCACCCTCCTATGTTAACCACCTCAGATGAAGCTTCATAACGCTGCTACCTCCTATTTCTAGCACGCTCTCTTGTCTCTCTCACATCTATCCTCCTATCACCCAGAGCTTTCTTCACTCCATCCATTCACCCAAACCTTGGCCTTCCTCTCTTACTTCTCCCATCAACTCTTGTATTCATCACCTTCCCTAGCAGACAGCCATTTTCCATTCTCTCAACATGGCCAAACCACCTCAACACATTCATATCCAATCTAGCTGCTAACTCATTTCATACACCCGTTCTCACCCTTACTACTTCGTTCCTAACTCTATCTACTCGAGATACACCATCCATACTCCATAGACACCTCATCTTAAACACATTCAATTTCTGTTTCTCCGTCACTTCCATTCCTCACAACTCCGATCGATACATCACAGTTGGTACAATCACTTTCTCATATAGAACTCTCTTTACATTCATTCCCAACCCTCTATTTATTACCACTCCCTTAACTGCCCCCAACACTTTGCATTGTTCATTCACTCTCTGACGTACATCTGCTTCCACTCCACCATGTGCAGCAACAACATACCCCAAGTACTTAAACTGATCCACCTCCTCAAGTAACTCTCCATTCAACATGACATTCAACCTCGCACCACCTTCCCTTCTCGTACATCTCATAACCTTACTCGTACTCACATTAACTCTAAACTTCCTTCTCTTACACACCTTTCCAAATTCTGTCACTAATCAGCCAAGCTTCTCTTCCATGTCTGCAACCAGTACAGTATCATCTGCAAACAACTGATTTCCCTCCCATTCATGGTCATTCTCGTCTATCAGTTTCAATCCTTTTCCAAGCTCTCAAGCTTTCACCTCTCTCACCACTCCATCAACATACAAGTTAAACATCCACGGCGACATCACACATCTCTGTCTCAGCCCAACTCTCACCGCAAACCATTCGCACACTTCATTTCCTATCCTAACACATGCTTTACTAGTTTGTAGAAACTTTTTACTGCTTGCACCAAACTTCCCTCAGCTCCATATAAACTCATCATATTCCATATAGGTTCCCTATCAACTCTATCATAAGCTTTCCCAGATCTATAAATGCAACATACACATCCTTACCTTTTGCTAAATATTTTTTGCATATCTGCCTAACTGTAAAAATCTGATTCATACAACCCCTACCTCTTCTAAAACCCCCTTGTACTTCAAAGATTGTATTCTCTGTTTTATTCTTAATCCTATTAATCAGTACTCTAACATACACTTTTCCAATACACTCAACAAACTAATACCTCTTCAATTACTACACTCATGCACATCTCCCTTACCGTTATATAGTGGTTCAATACATGCACAAACCTAATCTACTGGTACCATTGATAACGCAAAACACTTATTAAACAATCTCACTAACCATTCAAGTACAGTCACACCCCCTTCTTCCAACATCTCAGCTCTCACACCATCCATACCAGATGCATTTCCTACTCTCGTTTCATCTGGTGCTCTCCTCACTTCCTCTCTTGTAATCTCTCTCTCATTCACATCTCCCATCACCGGCACCTCAACACCTATCTGCCTCCCTATTATCCTCAGCATTCAGTAACTTTTCAGAATATTCTGCCCACCTTTTCTTTACCTCCTCTCCTTTTAACAGCCTTCCATATACGTCTCTCACTGTCTCTTCAGATTCTTGAACCAGCCTTCCTTACTCTCTTCACTTCTTTCCAAAACTTCTTCTTATTCTCTTCATATGAACGACCGAATGCCTGACCTCACCTCAGGTCAGCTGCCCTCTTTGCCTCACTGACCTTGCGGTTTACTTCCGCATTTTTCTCTCCATATCTTTCATACTTCTCTACACTATCACTCTGCAGCTATTATTCAAAACCCCTCTTTCTCTCTTCAACTTTTACCTTCAGTCCTTTATTCCATCATTCACTGCCCTTCCTCATGCTGTCTCCAACAAACTTCTTGCTACAAACATCACTCGCGATTCCAACAAAATTTTCTTTTACTAACTTCCATTTCTCCTCTAAATTACCAGTTTTTCATACTTTCACTCTGCTATATGCCATTTTCAACCTTTCTTAATATTTACTTTTACCCCAGGTTTTATTAGCTCTTCAACCTTCACTAGCTCCCTTTTATAGCCCCCTACTCTATTTACCCACTCTTTTGCTGAAACTGATTTTTCTTCCACCAAAAAATGATCCGATATACCGTTAGCCATACCCCTAAACACATGCACGTCTTTCAATATTCCAAACATTCTTTTAGTTATCAACCCATATTGCATTAACACCCTTTCTACCACTCTTCCATTTGCCACTCTTATCCACGTATACATGTTTTTATCTTTCTTTTTGAAAAAGCTAAAAGTTATCACCATCTCTGGCTCAACACACATATTATCTACCAGTCTCTCACCACTCTCATTTTTACCTGGTACGCCATACTTCCCAATGATACCTTCTACCTCTCCAGTGCCCACTCTAGCATTTAAGTCACCCATGACAACTACATAATTCATTCTACCTAGTCCTCCTACACACCTAGTTAATTCATTCCAGAACTCATTCCTCTCTTCTTCACATTCCTCACAACATGGCCCATATGCACTGACAAAAGCCCAACATTCCCTACCCTACCTAACCCTTACCCACATTAACCTAGATGATATCTCCTTCCATTCCACTACTTTACCTGTCATCCATTCACTCAGCAACAAAGCCACGCCGTCTCTTGCTTTTCCCCTTTCGATCCCAGACACTTTACAAGACATTTCACCAAACATCACTTCATCCTTCCCTTTCAGCTTTGTCTCACATAAGGCCAATATATCCATCCTTCTATTCCTAAACATACTTCCAATCTCACATCTTTTACTCTCTATCGTATTACATCCACGCACATTCAGACACCCCAAAACTAGAGTGCGGGGAACAGTCACTCTCCCCCCAGCTCCACCTCTTTGATATTTCAAGATATTTTAAGATATCTTAATATATTAAGATATTTTATTTTAATTGTTAGTTACTTCTCTTATAGTTTTCTTGTATCCTTTCCTCACAGGGTAGTTTTTTCCTTGTTGGAGCCCTCGAGCTTATAGCTTCCAGCTTTCTGGACTAGGGTTGTAGCTTAGCAATTAGCAATAGTAATAGTGATAGTGATAAGTCATGTATCGGCTACCATTCCATTTATAAGGAGTTTCCATATTTATGTCCGGAAATGTTTAGTTCTCATAAATTCTTATGATCTTCAATAGCGTAGCTTTATTGGAAGGAAAATAATCAATAATTTTCTTGTCTACATACACGTTTTCGCATGTAGAAATCCTGGAATAAATGTTGAGATTAAGGAGTGATATTACGGTCACCAACCCGTAAAAGATAGTAACAAAGTAGGTTTGAAATTACGGTCTCATGTACTTTACTGAAATTCAGCTGAGAACAGTATATTTTTTTACAGAGAATTTCCGATTCTTAAGTCCCTCTAATAAACAGCTTAGGTCCAAGGCTCAAGAACTATGCAAGTATCTATAGCATTATTATTTTTCTCAAGGTAAAAACAATATATTCTTCAACATATAAATATGATTAATATAGAAAAATAAACGAAAACTTGAAAGGCAGACTAAACCAATCGACCATTAATCTTCGCATTAAGTAGACTTTTAATCGTTTTCTTGCTTGACGATACACTTGGGCATGCTATTCTATGTAGTTTATGTATGCAAGATCTAATTTAATGCTGTTATTCTCTAACATATTTTATTTTGATTTTGTATTATTCCTCTTGTAGTTTAGTTATTTCTTTTCTTCTTTTTCTCACTGGGCTGTTTTTTCTTGTTGAAACCTTTGGACTTAAAGCAGCTTGCTTTTCCAATTAGGGTTATAGCATAGCTTGTAATAATAATAATAATAATAATAATAATAATAATGATAATAATAATAATATCGTGGTAGGAGACCCTCTTTTAGGCAGGTTGAGTTAAAAGTAATGGCTGCATCGGCAGAGTTTATTTTCTTATCCAATTTCACTCTCTACCTGAAGAAGAGGAAGGACTTATCCTCGAAACGCGTCGTAGTTTTTACTATTTTGTACCAAAAGTTTTACTTGTATTTTGTGAGAATATACTTGAAAAGTCCTCCCGATTTTGTCATTCACCCGATTGATGAATTTTTCAAGTCTGCTGGCTGATTGCAGCGCTCTAGAGAAGAGAATTATCCGGAAAATAGAAAAATTGGATAAGAAAATAAACTCTGCCGATGCAGCCATTACTTTTAACTCAATAATAATAATAATAATAATAATAATAATAATAATAATAATAATAATAATAATAATAATAATAATAATAATAATAATGTCCGTTGGTTTTCAGCACCACTGTAGCATTTTACGCAGTTGACGGAGACTTGTCAACGCAGTTCGTCACAAAAATTGGTGTGGCTAATACCTGGTGGAGGCTTGATATGGGCACTTTTCGTTATATACACAAGATTGATATTTTACCTGTCTTTAATGGTGCCCAAGCAGCAGACTTCCGGGATGTTGAAGTGAGTATCGTGACTATAAGTATTTCATCTCTCTGAATAATAGAAATGATTTATTTTTCTTGAGATTCCACTTGGATTTTATTTTCGGTTATAGATTTTTTCTCTTTCTTTGTCTCCTTTTTTTTCAAGCTAATTTTTTTCTTTTTCTGTAAATTAGCTTATTATTGTCTTAGCTTAGTCACATATTTCAATAAGAACATCCGTACTGACAAGGAGGAAATTTGATGAATTATTCTAATATTTGTGAATTTAGAGTCACGAGGAACTTCTAATACTCAATCTCTATTTAATTCAATGAATACAAAGGACATCAGTTACATTTCAATTGAATTTAAATTGTATAATTTTGCTGTTATTGTTTAGTTTCAAGAATAGAGTGATAGGGGGGACTTCCAAAATAAGAGAGTTAAGCTATACGGAACTCCAGGAGGTTCCAATATTATAAAAATGAGAATAAAAGGAAAATATAAAATACTAGATGGCAACTCAATACAGAGCATACCTTCTGTTAACCATTAGCTAGACCTTGACCTTGGTCTTTGACCTAGGACTTTCAAAATTGAATCACTTCCATGTCTCAAAATAAAAATAGTCCTTGAAAGTTTCACTTAAGTAAATTAAATTTAGTTCATATTTTAAATCCTTATTTTATACCAAAGTTTCGTGAGTATCCCAATTGAATGTGTTTTGATTAAAGTCCTCAAAGAAAAGTAATATTATCTAATTGATAATTCTAGTAATCCTAATAATTCTATTAAATCCAATAATAATAATAATTTCATTAACTTTAGCAATAACATGAATTTTTATAATTTTAATAAGTTATATTTGAACACGATTTTTTACTGCTAGTTGGATACCCAGCAATACTTTAAAATCTTATAACATCCTTTAAGATTCATGCTTTATGCGTCAAAGAACAATTGATAATGGTTTAGCCTTTAATTCTTATAATCTACCTTTTCACAATCCCAAATTTGTATAGTAAAGCATTCCAAAGACGAAGAGTCGGATTATTTCTAAATATAGAATAATTTATTGAAAAAATTGTTATAACATTTTCACATAACATCGCCCAATGAAGCACACATTTTGACATGAATGCATTGATTATAAACGGTTCCTTGTCTCATTATGTCTCAGGATTACATCTTCACTAACTTATCTCTTCAAATAGGTCATCTGAGTTAGGAAGAGATTTGAAGTCAGAGTCTCTAATTTTTATTTCTCTCGCTCATTTATTCCAGAAAATAACTCTTAAAGAAGATATTCACAATTCTTTTTTTTTTTTTCTTCTTTTTCCTGTGTTGATATTCAACTCCCTGAAAATCTACCTTCTTCTTCTTCCTATATCCTTTCAGTTCCGAGTAGGTTCAACGGACTCATCCAACGGCGACTTCTCTTCCTGGACACTATTCGCCCATTATATAGGACCTTATTCAGCACCAGAGGGACGACTAGTATACACTTCGGAACAAGGCATATATGGTCGGTACATAAGCGTCAAAAGAGGAGTGAATATCATAAAAGGGGGTCTGAAAATTCTCGATTTTCGTGCTTACGGAAGAGCTCATGAAACCCACTGGGTAGCGCCATAGCCTCTGTACTCTGGCCTTCCACTGTCCACTGTCTATGTTATTTCTCTTCCTGTATTTTTTTTTTATTTTCTAGTTTATCTATGAAAGATTTGTTTTAATGCTAATTCTATTGAAATACTTTATCTTATAAGTTCATTACTCCAAAATCAAACCAATGTTCTTTGGTCTTTGATAGTGCTATAGCCTCTGTACTATGGCCTTCCACTGTCTTGGGGTAGAGTTTTCTTGCTTGAGGGTGCATTAGAGCACACTATTCTCTCCTATTTTTCTTCCTGTTTCTTTTTTTTTTTTGTTTTTTAGTTTATTTATGAAAGATTTGTTTTAATGTTATATTTCTTAAAATACTATATCTTAAATGTTCATTACTCCAAAATCAAACCATTGTTCTCTAGTGTTGGGTAGTGCCATAGCCTCCTTATTATGGCCTTCCACTGTCTTGTGGTAGAGTTCTCTTGCTTAAGGGTACTCTTGGGCACACTATTCTATCTTTGGGTAGTGCCATAGCCTCCTTATTATGGCCTTCCACTGTCTTGTGGTAGAGTTCTCTTGCTTAAGGGTACTCTTGGGCACACTATTCTATCTTTTTTCTATTCCTCGGATTTGAAGTTTTATCGTTCATATAGAAAAGATATATTTTGGTGTCATTGTTCTTAAAATATTTCATTTTAATTGTTCATTACTTCTCTTGCAGTTTACACATCTTATTTCCTTTCTTCACTGGGCTATTTCACCTGTTGGAGACCTTGAGCTTATAGCACCCTGCTTTTCCAACTCGGGTTGTAGCTTTGCAAGTAATACTAATAATCATCGACATTATCATTTTCATCATCTCCTACTGCGACTATTGATGCAAAGGGCCTCAGTTAGATTTCGCGAAAGTAAAAGAGACATTAAGACTGTTTTTGATAGTTTAAGTTTTTTTCTTTTTTTGTTTCTTCTTTCACACTGATGATGTATATGAGAAGTAATCTATTTTAGCGTGTGTTTTTGTGGAAGTGGAAATGTTTCTTGCATAAAGTGGGATTTTACAAAAAACTAGATTAACTTTGAATGAGCCTAGAATAATCAATAGCTTCATGATGAATTGCCTATTTGATAAATTAAGTTTTCTTGCATTTCCTATCACACTGTTCACATAAAGGAAGCAAATTATATTAGTTTGTGCTTGTATAAGTTAAGATGTTTCTTGCATAAAGGGTGCTTTTATAAAAAAAAGAAAAAATAGAACCATCACACTGGTCACATATATGGGAAGTAAACTATTTTATTAGGCGTTTGTAGAATTGGAAATATTTCTTGCATAAAGTGTGCTATTATTAAAAAATCTAGATTAACTTTGAGTGAATCTATAATAATCTATAGCTTCAAGATAGTTTGCATATTTTATGTTTTTTTTTTTTTTTTTTTTTTTTTTTTTTTTTTTTTTTTTTTTTTTTTTTTTTTTTGCATATCCTATCAAACTGGTCACATATATGGGAAGTAAACTAATCTATTGGGCGTTTGTAGAAATAGAAATATTTCTTGCATAAAGTGTTTTTGTGGAAGTGGAAATATTTTTTGCATAAAGTTTGCTTTTATGAAAAACTAAATGAACTTTGGGTGAACCTAGAATAATCAATAGCTTCAAGATAGTTTGCCTATTTGATAGTTTAAGTTTTCTCGTATTTTCTATCACAATGATCATATATAAAGGATATAAATTATTTTAGTGTGTGTTTTTGCTATAAAAGACTGGATTAAAATTAAGTGAATCTAAAATAATCTATATCCTCAAAACAGTTTGCATATTTCATATTTTGTGCTTTTTTGCATATCCTATCACACAGGTCACATATATGGGAAGTAAACTAATTTATTGGGCATTTGTAGAAGTGAAAATATTTCTTATAAAAAGCGTGTCTCTATAAACCAATAGAATAACTCTGAGTGAATATAGATTAATTAATAGTTCCAAGATCGTTTGCAGACTATAGATGTCTTAACGTGTTTTACGCAAATAACTACATACTTTCTTATTTTGATCACCAGTTAATAAATAAGGTATATATAGCAATAAATTATTATTAGAGTGAAGTAATGAAATAATAAAATGGTTGTATCATAGGATGGATCGTTTTAATGGAATATATTGAATAAAAATGAAGGCCCTGTTCTCTGTGTTTCAAATTCTCGGAAATTATTATATAGGCAAATTATATAGAATAAACATCTTTGCTAATATCATTAATGAATATTTAAATAGAGAAAATATAAATTTTGGATTATTATTGTACACCAAAATTCAAGGCAAAACAACAAGCGAATGAATTATCAAATGCAACGTGGACTCAATAAATTAATAATCAAAAGTTTCATGAAGGTAGGGAACTAAAATAAACTGAACTATGTAAGAGAAAGACCATGCACTATCATGTACAGTATATCCCTGGACAAAGTATAACCATTTTCCATATTATGACGTAAGCCGGGCATGATTCTAACGTATCATTTTTCCATTCTTGACCCATCTGATTTACTGTATATTCATCTGTGCTACTTTGGTTATGGCCTTTCGCTCTCAATTTTTGGAAGAGAAATGTCCCTTATAGTCATCATTTTTACATTGTCTAATCGACCTAATCCATTTCCAACATGGTATTCAATGTCTCCCTCTGAACTATCACTTTTCTCTTGTTCCTTTTTCCTTCTAAAATTTTTACTTTTAAAGTAATCCCGTTACAATCCATTTCTCGGCTATACTTCCCAACCAAGGCCATTGCCAAAAGGTTGTTGTCCATGTCAATCAATTTCCTGAAAAAAGCTGTTGTCTATGTCAATCAATTTCATCAAAAAGCTGTTGTCCATGAAAATCAATTTCATCAAAAAGCTGTTGTCCATGTCAATCAATTTCATCAAAAAACTGTAGTCCATATCAATCAATTTCATCAAAGGTTGTTGTCCATGACATTTTTATTGAAAAGATGTGGTCGAGGACAATAAATTTCACCAAAAAGCTGTTGTACGTGTCAATCGATGTCATAAAGAAGCTGTTATCTATGTCAATCTATTCCATCAAATAGCTGTTGTCCATGACAATCAATTTCAATTAAAGGCTTTTGTCATGTCAATCAATTTCATAAAAAAGCTTTTGTCCATAACAATCAATTTCACTAAAAAGCTGTTGTCCATAACAATAAATTTCATTGAAAAGATTTGGTCCATGACAATACCTTTCATAAAAATTTGTTGTACATGTCAATAAATTTCATCAAAAAGCTGTTGTCCATGTCAATTAATTTAACTAGAAAGCTGTTATTCATGTCAATCAATTTCATCAAATAGCTGTTGTCCATGGCAATCAATTTCATCAGAAAGCTGTTGTTCAAGTCAATCAATTTTGTTAAAAGCTGTTGATCATGTCAATCAATGTCATCAAAAAATTGTTGTCCAAGTAAATCAATTTCATCAAAAAACTGATGACCATGGCAATCAATTTCATCAAAAAGCCGTTGTCTATGTCAATCGATTGATTTCATCAAAAAGCTGATGTCAATGTCAATAAATTTCACCAGAAAGCTGTTGCACATGTCAATCAATTTCATCAAAAGCTGCTGATCATGTCAACCAAATTTACCAAAAAGCTGTTGTCCATGTCAATTAATTTCGCCAAAAGCTGTTGTCCATATCAATCAATTTCATCAAAAAGCGGTTGTCCATAACAATATATTTCACCAAAAAGCTGTTGTCCATGTCAATCAATTTCGCCAAAAGCTGTTGTCCATATCAATCAATTTCATCAAAAAGCGGTTGTCCATAACAATATATTTCACCAAAAAGCTGTTGTCCATGACAATCAATTTCATTGAAAAGATGTGGTCCATGACAATAAATTTCACCAAAAAGCAGTTTTCCATGTCAGTCAATTTCATCAAAAGCTGTTGTTCTTGTCAATAAATTTCATCAAAAACATATTGTCAATGGCAATCAATTTTACCAGAAAGCTGTTGTCTATGTCAATCAATTTCATCAAATGAGATAAAACAAGAAAGACAAAGGATGAACAAGCACCAGGTATATATGACGGGCCGAGAGAAGGTTACGACTCAAAGGCAGGATGAAAGCAACTGAGTAAACTTTATTACAGAACACTCGTTTATATACATATAAACTCCAAGCAAAAAGGGCATTAAAAACATAACAGGCAATTTCATGTTCAACACAAAAGCTCACCAGTTAACAATTAACGGTGAGAAAAACAGACATCCAATTTTAGGTTCTTATTAGTGTGTGGGGAGAGCGAAGATACAAGAATAATACATACAAAAAATGAAATGTCATTATTACGTATTATCGTATGACACACGGTAGGTACATGGCTCCCCCCCTAAAAATGACATACTGTACATGTTAAATAGGGCGCCCTGATCTACAGAGGCGAACTTTAGGCAGGTCATCTGGCAAGAGATGAGCAGGTTTTAGACGATCAATGGAGACCCAGTCTTCTTTGCCCCGAATGTTTAGTAGGAATGCTTTTGGTCTGCGTCGGATCACAAGGAAAGGGCCCGTGTAAGGGGGCATTAGCGGTGGCTTGCTAGTGTTGTTGCGTAGGAAGACATGTGTTGCAGAGTGCAAGTCTGTCGGTAAGTGATGCTTCGTTAGGGGCTTGTAAGTCTGGAATAAACTTTCCCACAACATGACGTATGCACTGAAGATCGTCGGAGGAGGTTGCAGGAGGAAAAAATTCGGCAGGAACGACCAACGGGTCGCCATACACCATTTAAGCTGCCGAGACATCAAGGGCGTCTTTAGGAATGGTCCTTAGTCCCAGGAGGACCCAGGGAAGCTGAGTAAACAAGTTGGAATCCTTGCATCGGGACATCAAAGCTGCTTCGAGGGTGTGGTGAAAACATTCAACCATTTCATTGGCAGCGGGGTTGTAGGCAGTTGTCTGATGTAGGGTGATGCCCAGGAGATTCGCTAATGATGTCCACAATTAAGAGGTGAAAGTGGTACCCCTGTCAGAAGTAATATGCTCAAGGATACCAAACCTTGCAATCCATCCTGAGAGTAAGGCAGATGTACGTTGCAGTTTTCATGGGAATGGCTTCAGGCCAACAAGTGGAGCGGTCGATGACGGTTAACAGGTAACAATGTCCTTGAGATGTGGGTAGGGGGCCTACAAAGTCGACATAAGTGAAGGCAAAATGACGTCGAGGTTAAGGAAAGATGCCCAATCCTGAATCCGTGTGCCGATGTACTTTGGAAGTTTGGCAAGAAGTACAAAGCGGGACCAAATCCTTACCATCCTAAGAAATGGCGTGCCAAATGAACTTCATCTTCAGCAGCTGCGCAGTAGAACGACACGAGGGATGTGAAGGGCCGTGAATGAAATTAAACACATGTCGGTGCATGGGAGCAGGAATCCAAGGTCGCGGTCTACCAGCACTGACATCACAGAGGAGGGTGAATCCTGTCGTTGGGCTTCAGCCAAGGTGTTGTAATCTAATCCCAGTTGAACGGCAGCCAACATGTTTCTTGACAGGGCATCGGCAACGCAATTCCTTTTCCCAGGGACGTATTAAAGGCTACAATTGTATTCAGCCACAGCGGAGAGATGTGGGCGTTGATGGGTGGACCAAGCGTCAGACTGTTGAGTGAAAGCATGCACCAGAGGCATGTGGTCTGTGCGAATAATGAAGGGCGTACCTTCTAAGAAATGGCGAAAGTGACGGACAGCCAAGTGCACCGCCAACAATTCACGATTTAAGGTAGAATAACCTGATTCTACCTTGGATAGTTTTCTGCTGAAGAAGGTCAATAGGCGGGGCAAGCCGTTGACCACCTAAGAGTACTGCACCAATAGCGACGTTGCTGGCATTGGTGGAGAGAAGCAAAGGGGCATGTGCTATAGGAAAAGTGAGAGCTGCAGGGGTTGATAGGTCCTTGTTTTTATTGTAAAAGGCTGCTTCTTGAAGGGGACCCCACTTCAGGTCCTTTGGCTTGTCCTTCAGGGAGGCATACAGGGAGCAAGAGTGGTGGCAATGGCTGGCAGAAAACGGTGATAATAGTTGATCATGCCCAAGAATTCTTACAGAACTTTGACGGTTTAGGGCGTGGGAAAGTTCTGAACGGCTGCTATCTTCTCAGGGTGGGGATGGACTCCTTCAGGAGTGATGCGGTGCCCTAAGAACGACACTTAGTTGGCGCCAAAGGTACACGTCGTACTGGAGTACAAGGCCGTTTTGTTGCAGGCAGTCGAGTACGATGCGCAGGTGAGGGAGGTGTTCCTCTTTTGAGAAAGAGAACACAAGTATGTCGTCCACATAACATATACAGAAAGGAAGGGCCCCTAAGATGCCATCCATGAGACGAAAAGTGGAGCCAGAATTACGAAGGCCAAAACAGGAGTAATTGAAGGTGTAGGTACCAAACGGAGTGGTGATGGCGGTCTTAGGGATGTCTTTTGGGTTCATAGGCACCTGATAATACCCCTTCAGGAGGTCGAGCGCGGAGAAAACCTTCGCTTTGTTCAGGTGCCTGTATCACTGCACGGACGGAGGGAGGCGTCTTTCTTCAGAACTATGTGTACGGGTAACGACCATGGGTTGGAGGCCTTTTGGCAAAGGCCCTTTTCCTCCATTTCAACGAAAGTCTGTTTGGCGGATGCTAATCGTTCCAGTGCCAGACGTCTGAATTTTGCGAAGACGTGGTGTCCCGTTGTCTTGATATGAGATAAATACCGTGCTTGGCAGGAGCCGTGGGTGTTTGGCGAATTTCTGGACGGAAAACGTCCACATCCGCGGGTGCGTTAATATGGAAAGCGAGGATGGAGGGGGCAGGCTGAAGAGATGTCGACAATTACGAGTGTGCGTTGACCAATCGTCGGTGGGTGACATCGACCAGAAGGTGGAAATGAGAAAGGAAATCCGCACCGAGGATTGGCAATGGGAAGTCAGCAACGAGAAATTTCCAGTTAAATTTACTGTTTCCAAACGGTAATGTGATGTTCTCGTAACCATAGGTGGGTATCGCAGATCCATTGGAAGCTACCAGGCGGACGTCAGCAGATGTAGACAGACTATGTCGTGTCCTGAAGAGAATGATAAGCACCCGTGTCTACCAAAAATGAAATTATTTCCGTTTTCTTTAAAGCGTGACACACAAAATGAATAAATAAATAACATATACGCTATCATATATATATATATATATATATATATATATATATATATATATATATATATATATATATATATATATATAGATAGATAGATAGATAGATAGATACTGTATAAATATTTATATATATGGATAATAATAATAATATTAACTCGCTTGTTCTGATAAAAAACTTGAAAGTAGAGGATTGGCTTCAGTCATAGCATTCAATCGATGACCTATTTATATAAGAACTAATTTAGGTATGACCTACCTCAGCTAAGACGTTGTTGAAAAGATAATAATAAGTTGATGCAGTTCTGGAGACCAATCTTGCCCAAACCTTAATCAAAGATTATCGACCAAAATAAACTAAAAGCTACGCACGCAATAAGGGCTTTTAAGACTCAGCTAGCAACGTATGAAATAATGCCGTTGCTAAAAAGTTGTTTAAGAGCTATTGGGAAGAAAGTATGATATCCCAAGAACGAAATACTCAGTTGTCTAGATTCAATGACTTACGATTATTTTTGCAATAACGTATAATCATTTTGGATATAAAACTAACAATGTTGATGCAGCAAATGTAAGACTTGATATATTCTTTCATACTTTTTTTTTTTTTTTTTTTTTTTGTGAAAATCTAGGTTAATCTAAGAAAACACTGATTTTTTTTTTCTTTTTTACGCACTTTGTTCCAGTGTTTTCATGTTTTTAAAAAATTGCCAGCATGTGGTAATTGCAAAAGACCATATGAAAATACTTGTTATTCCATATGTAGTTGAATCTCTCTCTCTCTCTCTCTCTCTCTCTCTCTCTCTCTCTCTCTCTCTCTCTCTCTCTCTCTCTCTCTCTTTCCTGCTCAACTTTCGATAAATTGCTAGCATATATTAATTGCCAAAGAACGAATAATAAATGGAACAGACATGTGGAGGCAAAGAAAGTTTGTAGCTTACTTTAAATCCACAAAGGTCACGTATCAAGTCCAGCGAATTACTACTTTGCTATTAATGTTTGAACACTGATATTGTTCACAATAGTACTAATGATGAATATGAATATGTTATCAAGAATAGTAACACTAAAGGTGACATAGATATAATAATAATAATAATAATAATAATAATAATAATAATAATAATAATAATAATAATAATAATAATAATAATAATAATAATAATAAGAAACATGTGTAAACTATAAATTCCCTATGTAAAGAGAGAGAGAGAGAGAGAGAGAGAGAGAGAGAGAGAGAGAGAGAGAGAGAGAGAGAGAGAGAGAGAGAGAGAGAGAGAGAGAGAGGGTTAAACTTTGATTAAGAAAGGATCAATGTTAGTGAAGTATTAATCTATGTAATACTTCCCTGCCTCTCATTCATGCAACCCAGTCTTGGGCTGGAAGTCTTTCTGGACACTCTACTCTGTAACAGACGCGGCTAGAGGGCCTCGGCAACCTGGAATTACTGAAAGGTATGACGTATTTGAACTCTGAAGAGCAAGTTAAGGATTTGCATGAACATCAATTGATTTGCAATAGATTTTACAGGTATATTTTCAGGTAGTAGGTTAGCCAGGACAAAAGCCACCCATTGAGATACTACTGCTAGAGAGTTAAGGGGTCTTTTGACAGGTCAGACAGTATTACACTGGATCCTTCTCTCTCGTTACGGTTCATTTTTCCTTTGCC
>NC_090731.1:16056462-16103962 GCF_036898095.1 Palaemon carinicauda | reverse complement strand
ACATTCACTGCAGGATTTTACCGTTTTCACGACAGACTTATAAAACCTGTAAACGACGATAACCAATTAGGGTAAGAATTGAGGTCGCCTGTGTATTACTGAAATATGACTGAGAACATTATATCTTCAAAGGGAATTTCCGATTAAAATTACGGTTTTTTTTTTTTTTTTTTTTTTTTTTTTTTTTTTTTTTTTTTTTTACAGTGCAGATTATGCATCAAATGGATATATTGACGTAAAGGAGTGTTATTACGGTCACCCAACTGTGAAATATAATAACAAAGTATAGTAAAAAATTACGGTCGCCAGTATTTTACTAAGATAATGCTGAGAACAGTATATTTTCATAGAGAATTTCTGAACATTGATTCCAGATGGTCAATGTCACATCGGTGGAATAGGAAGTGTTGACACTACACCGACTCAGTTTTATAGGCTAAGCGTCCCAAGGGTTTATGCATCTCTTGTTTTACCTCCCGGCCTTAAAGCCTTGGCTACCCCACCGTTCGACAGGTAAGTGTTTTCTTACTTGAGGCTACACGCGGGTACGCCATCCTGTCTTATTTCTCTTCCTCTTGTTTTTTCTTATTTGTAAGTTTTTATAGTATATATATGAAAAATTAATTTTAATGTTGTTCTTAAGATACATACATATGCCAAGGCACTTCCCCCAATTTTTTTTTTTTTTGGGGGGGGGGGGTAGCCGACATCAAACAAATGAAACCAAATAGGGGACCTTTTCTCTCTACGTTCCTCCCAGCCTGACATTGGACTCAACAGAGTTCGGCTAGTACTGCTAGGTTGCTAAAGCTCACCCTCCCCCGTTATCCACCTCAGATGAAGCTTCATAACGCGGAATCCCCTACTGCTGCTACTTCCTTGGTCATCCAAGGCACCGGAGGAAGCAGTAGGCACGACCGGAACTGTGTCACAATCGCTCACCATTCCTTCCTATTTCTAGCATATTCTCTTGCCTCTCTCAAATCTATCCTCCTATCACCCAGAGGCTTCTTCATTCCATCCATCCACCCTAACCTTGGCCTTCCTCTTGTACTTCTTACATTCATCCCCTTCCTTAGCAGACAGCCATTTTCCATTCTTTCAACATGGCCAAACCACCTCAACACATTCATATTCACTCTAGCTGCTACTCATTTCTTACACCAGTTCTCACTCTTGCTACTTCGTTCCTAACCCTATCTACTCGAGATACACCATCCATACTCCTTAGACACTTCATCTCAAACACATTCAATTTCTGTCTCTCCGTCACTCTCATTCCTCACAACTCTGATCCATACATCACAGTTGGTATAATCACTTTCTCATACAGAACTCTCTTTACATTTATGCCCAACCCTCTATTCATTACCACTCACTTAACTACCCCCAACACTTTGCATCATTCACTCACTCTCTGATGTATATCTGCTTTCACTCCACCATTTGCTGCAACAACATACACTAAGTACTTAAACTGATCCACCTCCTCAAGTAACTCTCCATTCAACATGACATTCAACCTCGCATCACCTTCCCTTCTCGTACATCTCATAACCTTACTCGTACTCACATTAACTCTCAACTTCCTTCTCTTACACACCCATCCAAGTTCTTTCACTAACTGGCCAAGCTTCTCTTCTGTGTCTGCAACCAGTACAGTATCATCCACAAACAACAACTGATTTACCTACCATCCATGGTTATTCTCGTCTACCAGTTTCAATCTTCGTCCAAGCTCTCAAGCTTTCACCACTCTCCCCAATCCATCAACACACAAGTTAAACAACCATGGTGACATCACACACCCCTGTCTCAGCCCCACTCTCACTGCAAACCAATCGCTCACTTCATTTCTTATCTTAACACATGCTTTACTACTTTGTAGAAACTTTTCACTGCTTGCAACAACATTCTACCAGCTCCATATAACCTCATCACTTTCCACTTTGCTTCTCTATCAACTCTATCATAAGCTTTCCCAGATCTATAAACGCAACATACACCTCCTTACCTTTTGCAAAATACTTTCGCAGATCTGTCTAACTGTAAAAATCTGATTCATACAACCCCTACCTCTACTAAAACCACCTTATACTTCAAAGATTGCATTCTCTGTTTTATCCTTAATCCTATTAATCAGTACTCTACCATACACGTTTCCAACTACACTCAACAATCTAATACCTCTTGAATTACATCACCCATGCATATCTCCCTTACCCTTATATAGTGGTGCAATACATGCACAAAGTTAATATACTGGTTCCATTGACAATACAAAACATATTAAACAGTCTCACCAGCCATCCAAGTACAGTCACACCCCCTTCCTTGAACATCTCAGCTCTCATACCATCCATACCAGATGCTTTTCCTACTCTTGTTTCATCTAGTGCTCTCTTCACTTCCTCTCTTGTAATCTTTCTCTCATTCACATCTCCCATCACCGACACCTCAACTCCAGCAACATCAATTATATCTGCCTCCCTATTATCCTCAAAATTCAGTAAACTTTCAAAATATACTGCCTACCTTCTCCTTGCCTCCTCTCCTTTTAACAATCTTCCATGTACATCTCTCACTGTCTCTTCAGAGTCTTGAACTAGCCTTCCTTACTCTCTTCCCCTCTTTCCAAAACTTCTTATTCTCTTCATATGAACGACCCATGTGCTTTATTTCCACATTTTTTCTCTCCATATCTTTCATAATTCTCTACACTATTACTCTGCAGCCATTCTTCAAAAGCCCTCTTTTTCTCTTACACTTTTACCTTCACTCCTTCATTACACCATTAACTGCCCTTCCTCATGCTGCCTCCAACAAACTTCTTGCCACACGCATTACTTGCAATCCCAACTAAAGTTTCTTTTACTAACTTCCACTTCTCCTCTAAATTACCAGTTTTTCTTACTTTCACTCTGCCATATGCCATTTTCAACCATTCTTGATATTTACTTTTATCCCCGATTTTATTAGCTCTAAAACCCTCACTAGCTCCCGTTTATATCCCCCTACTCTATTTACCCACTCTTTTGCTAACACTGATTTTCCTTCCACCAAAAAATGATCAGTCACACCATTAGCCATAGCCCTAAACACATGCATGTCTTTCAACATTCCAAACATTCTTTTAGTTATCAACACATATTCCATTAACACCCTTTTTACCACTCTTCCATTTGCCACTCTTACCTATGAATACGTTTTTTTATCTTTCTTTTTGAAAAAGCAAGAAATTATCACTATCTCTGGCTCAACACACATATATACCATTCTTTCACCACTCTCATTTTTACCTGGTACGCCATACTTCCCAATGACACCTTCTACCTCTCCAGCGCCCACTCTAGCATTTAAGTCACCCATGACAACTACATAATTCATTCTACCTAGTCCTCCTACTAACCTGGTCAATTCATTCCAGAACTCATTCTGCTCTTCTTCACTTTTCTCACAACCTTGCCCATACGCACTGACAAAAGCCCAACATTCCCTACCCAACCTAACCCTTACCCACATTAACCTAGATGATATCTCCTTCCATTCCACTACTTTACCTGTCATCCATTCACTCAGCAACAAAGCCACGCCCTCTCTTTTTCTTCCCCTTTCAATCCCAGACACTTTACCAGACATTTCACCAAACATCACTTCACCCTTCCCTTTTATCTTTGTCTCATATAAGGCCAATATATTCATCCTTCTATTCCTAAACATATTTCCAATCTCACATCTTTTACTCTCTATCGTATTACATCCACGCACATTCAGACACCCCAAAACTAGAGTGCAGGGAATAGTCACTCTCCCCCCAGCTCCACCTCTTTGATACGTTATGATATTTTAAGATATTTAAGATATATTAAGATATTTTATTTTAATTGTAAGTTCTTCTCTTATAGTTTTCTTTTATCCTTTCCTCATTGGGTTGTTTTTTCTCTTGTTGGAGCCCTCTGGCTTATAGCTTCCAGCTTTCTGGACTAGGGTTGTAGCTTAGCAATCAGTAATAGTAATATTGATAGTAATAAGTATTGTATCGGCTACCATTCCATTTATAAGGAGTTTCCATATTTATGTCCCGAAATGTTTAGTTCTCATAAATTCTTATGATCTTCAATAGCGTAGCTTTATTGAAAGGAAAATTATCAATATCTTTCTTGTCTACATACACGTTTTCGCATGTAGAAATCCTGGAATAAATGTTGAGGTTAAGGAGTGATATTACGGTCACCAACCCGTGAAAGATAGTAACAAAGTAGGGTAGAAATTACGGTCGCATGTATTTTACTGAAATAAAGCTGAGATCAGTATATTTTTTTACGGAGAATTTCCGATACCTAAGTCCCTATGATAAACAGCTTAGCTCCTGGGTTCAACAACTATGCAAGTATCCATAGCATTATTATGTCTTTAAGGTAAAAACAATATTTTCTTCAACGTATAGATAGATTTAATGTAGAAAAATATTCGAAAACTTAAAAGGCAGACTAAACCAAATGACCATTCATCTTCGCCTTAAGTAGACTTTTACTCGTTTTCTTGCTTGAGGATACACTTGGGCATGCTATTCTATGTAGTTTATGTATGCAAGATCTAATTTAATGCTGTTATTCTCTAACATATTCTATTTTGATTTTGTATTATTCCTCTTGTAGTTAAGTTATTTCTTTTCTTCTTTTTCTCACTGGGCTGTTTTTTCTTGTTGAAACCTTTGAACTTAAAGCAGCTTGCTTTTCCTATTAGGGTTATAGCTTAGCTTGTAATAATAATAATAATAATAATAATAATAATAATAATAATAATAATAATAATGTCCGTTGATTTACAGCCTTACTCCGGCATGGAAAGCTGTTGACAAAAGCGAGATAACCGGGTACAGCTCAGTATATTCTGTGGGTCATGCCTGGTGGAGGCTTGACATGGCCACTTTTCGTCATGTACATAAGATTGATATTTTACCTCGCTGGAAGGGTAACCACGCAAAGGACTTCCAGGATGTAGAAGTGAGTATCGTGACTATAATTATTTCATCTCTCTGAATAATAGAAATGATTTATTTTACTTGATTCTCCAGTTGGATTTGATTTTTATGTTATAGATTTCATCTCTTCCTTTGTCTCTTTGGTATGTTTCAAGCTATTTTTTTTTTTTTCATTTTCTATAAATTAGCTTATTATTGTCTTAGATTAGTCACACATTTCAACAAGAACATCCGTACTGACAAGGAGGAAATTTGATGAATTATTCTAATATTTGTGAATTTAGAGTCACTAGGAACTTGCAATACTTAATCACTATTTAATTCAATGAATACAAAGGACATCAGTTACATTTCAATTGAATATAAATAGTATAATTTCGCTGTTATTATTTAGTTTCAAGAATAAAGGGATATGGGTGACTTCCAGAATAAGAGAGTTAAGCTAGACGGAATTCCACGAGGCTCCAAGATTATAAAAGTGAGATTAAAAGGAAAATATAAAATACTAGAGGGCTACTCAGTACAGAGCATACCTTCTGTTGACCATTAGCTTGACCTTGACCTTGGTCTTTGGCCTAAGACTTTCAAAAGAGAATCACTTTCATGTCTCAAAATAAAAATAGTCCTTGAAAGTTTCACTAAAGTAAAATTGGGTCCAGGAAGTTGTTCACAAACAAACAAAGACACAAACATCGGGGGAAAACAAAACCTCCTCTCCAACTTCGTTGGCGGAGATAATAACTTTGAACGAAATACGAGAAAAGCAAAAATTTTCTGGTAGAATAATCTAAGAAAACTGAAATTTTCGTAGCATATTTACAATTTAGCTCAATCTACAGTTTGTCATTATTCGTAAAAAGAAAAAAAAAATGCTGAAAAGAAATGAACTAGATTAAGGAAAATGGGTTATCCTGATATCCTAAAGGAATATACTTATATTTCTGGACTTACGTCAAAACTTCTTCCGGAGAGAGAGTTAAAATTTCTTCAAGAAAATCGTAGCCAGGATTAATTTGTTAACAATTAAGTCGATTGCTTCAGGATTGGCTGAAAACTTATATGCACGAGATCGCTATCAAAATGACCATTACTTTAATTAAATCAGAGTAATAAAAGTTCTAACACAGAAAATCTACGTGGACTAACATACCAGTTATATCTGGATTCAATTGGGGTTTAACAAACCCCAAATCTTTACTTTTGAAAATTACTTTGAAGATTTGAAGACCATCGCAGAAGTAATTTAAATTTAGTTCATATTTTAAATCCTTATTTTATACCAAAGTTTCGTGAGCATTCCGATTGAATGTGTTTTAATTAAAGTCCTCGAAGGAAAGTACTATTACCTAATTGATAATTATAATAATCATAATAATTTTATCAAATCCAATAATAAAAATAATTTTATTAACTTTAGCAATAACAGGAATTTTAATAGTTTTATTAAGCTATATTTGAACCAAAAATTTTGCTCCTAGTTGGATACCCAGCAATAACTATGTGTCAATACTTTAAAATCTTATAAAATCCTTTAAGATTATTGCTTTATACGTCAAAGAGCAATTGAAGATGGTTTAGCTTTTAATTCACACAATCTACCTTTTCACAATCCTAAATGTGTATAGTAATGTATTCCAAAGATGAAGAGTAGGACTATTTCTAAATATAGAATAATTTGTTGAAAAAATTAATCGTTATAACATTTTCTCATAACATCGCCTAATAAAGCACTAATTTTTTTCCTTGTCTCGTTGTCTTTTTTTTTTCTCTCTCTCGCTCATTTATTCCAGAAAATTACTCCTAAAGAGGACATTCACAATTCTTTTTTTTCTCCTTTTTCCTCTGTTGATATTCAACTCCCTGAAAATCTACCTTCTTCTTCTTCCTATGTCCTTTCAGTTCCGAGTAGGTTCAACGGACTCAACCAACGGCGACTTCTCTTCCTGGACACTATTCGCCCATTACATAGGACCTTATACAGAGGAAGAGGGACGACTGGTATACACTTCGGAACAAGGCATATATGGTCGGTATATAAGCGTCCAAAGAGGAGTGAATGTTACAGTAGGAGGTTTGAAAATTCTCGATTTTCTTGTTTACGCAAGAGCTCATTAAACACACTGGGTAGCGCCATAGCCTCTGTACAATGGCTTACCATTTTCTTGGAGTAGAGTTCTCTTGCCTGAGGGTACAATTGGGCACACTATTCTATCTTATTTTTCTTCCAATATTTTTTTTAGATTTTTAGTTTATTTACAATGAGATTCAGGGCCCTTGTAACACGTTTTTTTCGCAATAACTTTTTTTCTATGAATTTCATAAACATAACGCTTATTCAGAATGCACATTATATCTACACATAAATTTTGACTATATTCTGCATTACGTAGGTTGAATAAATTTGGTACTTTATTAAGTAAAAGTGACGATTTTTGAAGACGGGCCAACTTACTCAGAGAAAAGGTTTCGAACGCACTCGTTACGTAACTTATGATGGCATTTCTTCTCTCTTTCTCGATCGATGATTGGTTATACGTAACGAAGGCTATACCTCTGCCAACAATAACACGAAAGTGTAAATAAAAGCAAAGCAGTACACCTTTATGAACTCTGAAACCTCTCCACTGAGAATTGTCATAATGAACAAACGAACAAATTATGTTAATAAATACAAAAACACTTCGATTATTTGTCTAACTCCCAAAATAAGTTTCCTAAGAAATTACAGTCTACTTTATAGGTCACAATCAGATTGACAAAGTGTATGGAATAGTTGGTAATTTTCAAAAACGTAGTAGACCAGCTTGATTTGAAAACTGCTATATCCAATGTCAAGCAATTTTTATTCATTGTCTATCTACCTACCTATTTACTGTAAAAAAAAGAAAGCCGGTACCGTATTTTGGCTTTAAACCTTCAATAATTATCGTCAGAATGATGACTTCAAGAGACTCTACCCACTTTGGCCTCGTTATAATTCAGGATAACACTGAAGGCTATCATGGGCATTGTTGGATCAGAAAATTTCAATTTTGGCTATAAAAACTCATATCTCGAGTAGTTGTAAGAAGTGCTAAATGATCCTCAAGGATCCCAGCAGTTGGCCTAAACGTTTAATTCATGTATACTACTGTTGCGGCTATACTGCTACAGTAGTATTACTAGGCTAGCACAGATACCCCACCCACATTTATGTATCGTTCCGCCATTCATAAAGTCTTTGTCATGTTTTTTCACTGTGCAATAAGCCATGGACTCCTCAGAAATTAAGTTTAACATTAGATGATAGGTTATTTCATTAAGCGGACAAATTATGGCAACTGGGTATGTTATTGCCGATGTTGAAGCTAAAGATAAAGTATGGTATCATTCCTTCATTGCATTATCATCTTTACTACTATTTGTTTGGCTACATGTAGTAATTATTTTAAAGGATAAATGAATTATGTTCACTTTACTTCTATAAATTCCCATTAGATGTACAAATAAAACTCCTAAAACTATTCATGATTTATTTACAAAATGCAGCCATGCCCAAAACATAGCCAACACGGTCGTATGGCCTAAGAAGAAGAACAAAAATTATATCGGATGATCCGTTGGTCTGATGGAGATTTTAGCACAAAAAATATTATTCTAACAAAAATAGTTATATAAAGACTGTTTACATACAATCTCTCTCTTTCTTTCTCTCGTGGTGGCATAGTGAATAGTTAATGGAAATGTTCAAAAGCCTGAATGACATTACAAGTATTATAAGCATGTTACGCTAAATACAAATCAGACCATAAACATTGGATTTAAACTAGAAACTGAATAATTATCTATTCAGGCTATAGTAAATATGGCCACGGGCTTTTTCTTGACTGTATAAAGTTGCAAGTCGTAAGACAAATGCAGTTTTGCAACCACGGGGGCAATTCCAAATCCTGTTAGCCATTCTTGACTGTTATGGGTTTCAGAGCCGATGGAAGAAGGTGAATAGGTGTCTGGTGGATGGGCGGGGCAAAATTTTGTCAAAAGATGTTTACATTGCTTACGTAATGAATGTTTTCGACTCTTGGGTCGTTATCACTGGCCATGGCGTCGGCTAGATCATTTTTACTCTATAAAAATTAAAACTATCGAGTTTAGGTTATTGATAATGCTGACAAAATTTGTGTGGTTGTAAAATATACATATGTCAACTTTCAGCTACATCTGATGCTTCGATAAGGAGCAAAGTCCAAAAAACCGTGTTACAGAGGCCCTGAATCTCATAGTAGGAAAGATTTGTTTTATTGTTAATTCTTTCAAAATATTTTATCTTAAAAGTTCATTACTCCAAAATTGAACCATTGTTCTCTGGTCTTTGATAGTGATATAACTTCTGTACTATGGCCTTCCACTGTCTTGGGGTAGAGTTTTCTTGCTTGAGGGTGCATTAGAGCACACTATTCCCTCCTATTTTCCTTTCTGTTTTTTTTTTTTTTTTTAGCTTTTTTAGTTTATTCATGAAAGACTTGCTTTAATTTCATATTTCTTAAAATACTATATCTTGAATGTTCATTACTTTAAAATCAAACCATTGTCCTCTATGTCCTCTGGTGTTGGGTAGCACCTTAGCCTCTATATTATGGCCTTCCACTGTCTTGGGTAGAGTTCTCTTGCTTGAGGGTACTCTTGGGCACACTATTCTATCTTACTTCTCTTCCGCTTTTTTGAATTTTTTTCTTATATATATAGAAAAGATTTATTTTAGTGTTATTGTTCTTAAAAATATTCTATTTTGATTGTTCATTACTTCTCTTGCAGTTTATATATCTCTTTATTTCCTTTCTTCACTGGGCTATTTTCCCAGTTGGAGCCCTTGAGCTTATAGCACCCTGCTTTTCCAACTAGGGTTGCAGCTTTGCAAGTAATACTAATAATCATCGACATCATTATTTTCACCATCTCCTCTTACGACTATTGACGCAAAGGGCCTCAGTTAGATTTCACCAGTCGTCTCTACATTGAGCTTTTAAATCAATACTTCTCCATTCATCATCTTTTATTTCACGTTTTATAGTCCTCAGCCATGTAGGCTTGGGTGTTCCAACTCTTCTAGGGCATTGTGGAGCCAAGTTAAATGTTTGCTGAACTATTCTCTCTTGGGGAGTGCGTAAAGCATGCCCAAACCATCTCCATCTACCCCTCACCTTGATCTCATCCACATATGGGACTTGAGTAATCTCTCATATAGTTTCATTTCTAATCCTGTCCTACCATTTAACTCCCAATATTCATCTCAGGGCTTTGTTCTCTAATCTACAAAATCTTTTGGATATTACTTCATTGCCATACTACGACTCATGTCCATACAGTAACACCGATCTCATTAATCTGATGTATAGACTGATTTTTATATGTAATTTCAGGCAATTCTTTTTCCAAATTTTATCTAACTTAGTTATTGTCTGATTCGCTTTTGTTTTTCAATCTTTCTTTTAATTCCAATTCTAAGGGCCTTGTATTAGAGATTTAAATGATCTCACCTTATTAATCCTGCCTTCTTAATAATAATAATAATAAGCTCTCTAGTACTGATCCTTATGTGAAATTTAATAATAACAATATGTGGTTCTTGTTATAATATTGTTTGGAAAATATATTGATGTCTCAAAAAACCATTCGTAATTGACTAATCAAGTTCTTTTTGGTATGGTAATGGTAGTAAAGGATAGTAAGACGGAAGTGGATTGATTGATTGATTGGGAATTTCCTGGCATCCAGACATATCAGGTATTGATGCTACCCGTCTAGAGTGGGACAGAAAGTAGAAGAGACATGAAGAGTTTTCATTTGACATATTAGGTTTTTTTTTTTTTTTTTTTTTTTTTTTTTTTATTCTTATATATCACACTCATCATGTATATGGGAAGTGATTTATATTAGTGTGTGCTTTATGGAAGTGTAAATATTACTTGCATAAAGTGTGCTTTTATAAAAACTAGAATAACTTGGAGTGAACCTAGAATAATCTATAGCTTAAAAATAGTTTGCATATTTGATAATTGAAGTTTTTGCATTTGATATCACACTGATCATGTATATGGGAAGTAATCTATTTCAGTGTGGATTTGTAGAAATTGAATTTTTTTTTGCATAAAGTTTGATGCTAAAAAAGACTGAATTGACTTTGAGTGAACTTACAATTAATCAATAACTTCAAGAGAGTTTGTATACGTGATAGTTTATATATTTTTGGTCTTTTTGCATTTTCTATCACACTGATCATATATATTGAAAGTAAGCTACTTTAGTGTGTGTTTTTGGAAGTGGAAATATATTTTGCATAAAGTGGGCTCTTATGAAAAACTAGATTAACTCTGAGTAGACCTAGAATAATCAATAGCTTCAAGATAGTTTGCCTATTTGATATTTTTAAGTATTCTTGCATTTTCTATCACACTGATCACATATATGGGAAATGAATTATTTCATTGTGTGTTTGTAGAAATTGAGATATTTCTTGCATAAAGTATGATGCTATAAAAGACTGGATTAACTTTGAGTGAACCTAGAATAATCAAGAGCTTCAAGATAGTTTGCATATTTCATAGTTTATGTTTTTTGGCATTTTCTATCACACTGGTCACATATAAGGGAAGTAAATCAATTTATTGGGCGTTTGTAGAAGTGAAAATATTTCTTGCATAAAGAGTGCTTTTATAAAAAACTAGATTAACTTTGAGTGTATATAGAGTGATTAATAATTCCAAGGTATTTTGTAGACTATAGATGTGTTTATGTGTTTTGCACAAATAACTTCATACTTTCTCACTTTGATCACTAGTTAATAAATAAGGTATATATAGCAATAAATTATGATTAGAGTAAAGTAATGAAATGATAAAATGTTTATATCATAGGATGGAACGTTGTAATGGAAGATATGGAAATAAAAACAAAGGCCCTGTCCTCTGTGTTTCAATTTCTCGAAAATTATGCAACAATTATTGTACACCAAAATTTAAGGTAAGACAACAAGCATATGAATTATTAAATGCAACGTAGACTCAATAAATTAACAATTAAAAGTTTCACTAAGGTGGGGAACTAAAATAAACTGAACTAGGTAAGAGAAAAACCATGAACTATGATGTACGTCCCTGGCCAAAGTATAACCATTTTCCTTATGATGACGTAAGCCGGGCATGATTCTAACCTATCATTTTTCCTTTCTTGACCCATCTGATTTACTGTATATTCATCTATGCTACTTTTATATGGCCTTTCGCTGTCAATTTTTGGCTGAGAAATATCCCTTATAGTATGCGTTTTTACATTGTCTAATCGACCTACTTTACTTCCAACATGGTATTCAATGTCTTCCTCTGAACTATCATTTTTCTCTTGTTCCTTTTTTTCCTTCAAAAATTTTTACTTTCTATTGTAATCCCGTCACAATCCATTTCTCGGCTACATTCAATAACCAAGAGGTTGTTGTTCATGTCAATCAATTTCATCAAAAAGCTGTTTTCCATTTCAATTAATATCATGAAAAAGCGGTTGTCCATGTCAATCAATTTCATGAAAAAGCCGTTGTCCATGTCAATCAATTTCATGAAAAAGCTGTTGTCCATGTCAATCAATTTCATGAAAAAGCCGTTGTCCATGTCAATCAATTTCATCAAAAGCCTGTTGTCCATACCAGTCAATTTCATCAAAAGCCTGTTGTCCATATCAGTCATCTCTTCAAAAGGGTGTTGTCCATATCAACAAATTTCATCAAAAAGCTCTTGTACATGTCAATCAATTTCGTCAAAAAGCTGTCGTGCATGTCAATCAATTTCATCAAAAAGCTCTTGTCCATGTCAATCAATTTCATTAAAAAGCTGTTGTCCAAGACAATCCATTTCATCAAAAACTGTTGTTCCTGTCAATCAATTTCATGAAAAGGCTATTGTCCATGACAATCAATTTCATTGAACAGATGTGGTCCATGACAATAAATTTGACCAAAAAGCTGTTGTAGGTGTCAATCAATGTCATCAAAAAGTTGTTGTCTATGTCAATCAATTTCATCAAATGAGATAATACAAGAAAGATAAAGGATGAACAAGCACCAGGTATACAAGGCATGAGGCAAGCAGGAAAATATATTCAGGTGATTTTCATTGAAATATCTCTTTAAGAAACGCACTTTAAATATTTTCGATTGATTGACAAATGGAATATTGATAGTTAAGTCTTTTGCTAGTAGTAGCAGTAGTAGTAGTAGTAGTAGGTATTATAGCAATAGCAGTAAGTAGTCGTAGTAGTAGTAATGGTAGTAGTAGTAGTAGTAGTAGTAGCAGCAGCAGTAGTAGTAGGCTTAATAGCAATACTAGTAGTAGTAGTAGCAGCAGCTGAAGTAGTAGTAGGCATAATAGCAATACTTCTAGTAGTAGTAGTAGTAGTAGTAGTAGTAGTAGTAAGTATAGACCTAATTAGTAGTAGTAGCAGGTATAATAGGAATAGTAGTAGTAGTAGTAGTAGTAGTAGTAGTAGTAGCCTTCTTATATCAAAGACATTGAAGTATTTCATGAAACTCTTGGCTCTTGCAAGAACACCTGATCACTCTGATTCACATATCAGATTTCTGCAAGCTACTTTGAAAGAATTATTCATTGGAGATATTGAATCAAAAACTGACAGAGACCAATCTATCTAAATTCCATTTAATTGTGCCATTCATTTTTCTTTCACTGTCTTGGGTTAGAGTTCTCTTGCTTGAGGGTATATTCGGGCACACTATTCTATCCTATTTCTCTTCCTCTTGTTTTGTTTAGGTTTTTATACTTTATATAGGAGACATTTATTCTTATGCTGTTACTGTTCTCAAAATATTTGATTTTTTCATGTTTCCTTTCCGCACTAGGCTATTTTTCCCTGTTGAGGCCCCTGTGCTTATAGCATCCCGCTTTTCCAACTAGGTTGTAGCTTAGGAATTAAAAGTAATAATAATAATAATAATAATAATAATAATAATAATAATAATAATAATAATATTAACCCCGGGTTATGCTTGAAATGAGACAGTGAAAGCCCTACCAGGTACAAGGCCTCCACCATCAAGGCCTACGTCCGCAGAGCCCTCTCACACTGCTCCTCTTGGGCTGCTACACACAAAGAACTCGACCGAGTCGCCCAGGTCCTGGTGAACAATGGCTACTCTAATAGACAAGTTCGCCGTGAAATAAAGCTAGCCATGGACACCTGGTACCAGGGTGAATACCCAACCGTGAACACCACAACTACCATCAACCTTTACTATAAAGGGTTCATGCATCGAGATTATCAAAAGGATGAAAATGCCATGAGAGACATGATAAAGAGTCACGTCTCCCCTGTGGATAAAAACACAGAGGTCAAGTTGACTATTTATTATCAAAATAACAAAACGAGGTCTCTCATCATGAGGAACAACTCAGCCCGGCCGACTCAGGATATTCTCAAACAGACCAACGTGGTCTATTCCTACTTATGCCCTGTTCCAGGATGCTCTGGACGTTACACAGGAATGACCACAATGCGTCTGCCAAAGAGACTATCTTGTCATGTCCAACAAGGTGCAATAAAAGCTCATGCCCTCCACGTCCACAATAACAACATCAAACGAGAGGAAATAATCAAGAACACCGAGATCATAGGCTGTGCTCCCGATAGCAGGAGACTTTGCATACTTGAGGCTCTTCTTATTCAGAGAGAAAAGCCGACTCTCAACACTACCCAGGAAATGTTCCTCCTCCCCTCCTGTTGAAGGAACAACACAAGGAAAAATAACCCAACCAACCATGACACCTCCAACCAGGACAACCCAACAGATTAAGACATAAACAACCCCAACAGCATTGATCAGCGACAGGATAGCCTGCCTAGCCTACATACCCTCTTGGCGAGCGCTCCCGCCAATTAGAGCCCAACTTCCATAGGAAAAGATGGTGACTCAACACCCAGGACTGAGTGGGATGGCAGTCTGACTGTACTACAGCCTCTCTCGGCGAGTGGCTTAGCCAATGAGCATCAGCCATTCTATTTGCTCCGCCTATGACGCTCGAGGTAGCCAATGAAAAATTCTCTGCCTCCCTGACTAAGCCAGAATTGCCATATATAAGGATGTAGCTCTCATTTTTTTTCCTTTACGGGCTGCCCAGCGGCAAGAGCCCGTGTCTTACATAAGGTAAGACAATCTACACAGACACACACACACACATCGTTTCCAGCACTAGAGCCTGAGGAAGGGAGACAGCACTCCCGAAATGCGTATACTTTACCTGATTTGTGAATCTTACCTAATTTGTGAATTTTATATTAATACCTTGACTCGCCAATTATTCCTGAATTTGACCACCCACCATGAAGGATGAATTTTTCTCAGTTACTGGCTGTATGCAGTAGACCTGAAAAGAAGATAATTAGAGCCATCGAGAAGACGGAGTATAAGATCAATGCAACTCAGGCAGCCATTATTTTCAACAAAACTTGCCTGAAAGAGGTCTACTACCAAAATAAACAACAACAACAACAACAACAACAACAACAACAAAAATAATAATAATAATAATAATTAGACTCCCTGATCCATACGAATTAATGCTAAGATTGTCAATGAATATTAATTTTTGGTGATTACAGACATACGTATTACATTCATTTCGTAAATCATAATAAATTTACAAACAGGTTCAGATGAATTCAATTTACATACTTTAGTAATTTGAATTCCATTATTCATGCTGACTCCTAGCATGAAATACATATTTGCCTTTATATTTCCTCAATTAGACACTGTACCATAAAACTCTACCTATTTCCAACATCAAGGCATAGAGAGAGAGAGAGAGAGAGAGAGAGAGAGACTAATTTTCAAGCAGAAGATCAGCGTTTTCTACGTATGAATTTCCTTTGTTTTGGCTACAACTGTTAAAACCTGCTTTATGTTACAAGTTTAGAGATGCTCTATCGTAGTGGAAATAGGATTATTTCGAATATAAATGGATGAATTCAATAAAAATACGTAGATCGGAGTAATTGAGTGACAAAATTGTCCTTTGAGAGTCCGGATGAAAAGGTAACAGTAGTTTTACATCGATGGAGCACGAAGATGCTTTTCCCTTACATGAATTTCACGTTGAGTCCATATTTTAAGAGTTAGAGAGAATAGGTCATTATTATTATTATTATTATTATTATTATTATTATTATTATTATTATTATTATTATTAGCTAAGCTACAACCATAAATGGGAAAACAAGATGCTTTAAGCACAATGGCTCCAACGCTATCATATATATATATATATATATATATATATATATATATATATATATATATATATATATATATATATATATATATATATATATATATATATATATATATATATATATATAACTTATCAGTCACAAAACTGCACGTGACATATATTAAAGGGTAAAATCCACAGGAAACAGGAAAGGAAAAGACCAGGTACCAAGCGCTTTTGTGTATTACGTACACTTCTTCAGGGTACAAAGTGAAATAGAAAATAAAATCATACAATAAAGAAACCTACCAAAACTGAAAAAAAGCCACAAACTAGCAAAGCATCATCAATATGCTAAAATAACAAACAGTCGTTAAAAATGAATAAACAATTGTAGTTTAAAATAGAATACTAGTAATATAACAATCGTTAAACTAAATGTTTACATTGTACTTCCTTACAATTTCATTAACAAGATGAGTGTCTAGTTTAAAAAGACCAGAACTGAGATTAAAATTTGATTATTAAAATATTTAATAAAAGCAGATTCAATAATATTTCTTTTAACAGGATTTTTACAAAATAAAATCTCTGAGGAGTTTTCCCAGTCAATACAGTGGTTAAAATCGTTCATGTGGACAAACAAGGTGCTAGCCATTTGTCCTGTCCTAACTGCATATCGATGTTGTTTAATTCGATTGTTAAGCAATTTTCCGGTTTGACCCACATATTTCTTGTCGCAACCAGTACATGGAATTATGTAAATAGAGCCACTATTATAATTTGGAGAATTATTTATTAGGACATTCTTTGTTCCAGTGTTTTCATGTTTTTGATAAATTGCCAGTATATGATAATTGCAAAAGACCATATAAAAATACTTGTTATTTCTTATGTAGTTGAATCTCTCTCTCTCTCTCTCTCTCTCTCTCTCTCTCTCTCTCTCTCTCTCTCTCTCTCTCCTGCTCAACTTTCGATAAATTGCTAGCATAAGGTAATTGCTAAAGAATGAATAATAAATGGAACTGACACGTGGAGCCAAAGGAAATTTTGTATCTTACTTTAAATCCACGAAGGTCACGTATCAAGTCCAGTGAATTACTGCTTTTTTATTAACGTTTGAACACTGATATTGTTAATAATAGTACTAATAATGAATATGAATGTTATCAGAAATAGTAACACTAAATGTGACAATAATAATAATAATAATAATAATAATAATAATAATAATAATAATAATCATGTATAAAATATAAGTTATCTATGTAGAGAGAGAGAGAGAGAGAGAGAGAGAGAGAGAGAGAGAGAGAGAGAGAGAGAGAGAGAGACGCAAGAAATAAAAAACTTTGATTAAGAAAGGATCAATATTGGTGAAGTATTAATCTATGCAATACTTCCCTGCCTCTCATTCATGCAACCCAGTCTTGAGCTGAAAGTCTTTCTGGACACTCTACTCTGCAACAAACGCGGCTAAAGGTCCTCAGCAACCTGGAATTACTGAAAGGTATGGCGTATTTGAACTCTGAACAGCAAGTTAAGTATTTGCATGAACATCAATTGATTTGCAATAAATTTTACAAGTAAATTTACAGGTATTAGGTTAAGCAAGACACCAACCATCCATTGAGATATTACTGCTAGAGAGTTATGGGGTCCTTTGACAGGCCAGACAGTACTACATTGGATCCTTCTCTCTCGTCACGGTTCATTTTTCCTTTGCCTAAATATACACCAAATAGTCTGGTCTATGTACATATAATTCTTCTCTGTTCTCCTACACCTGACAACAATGAGATCAACAAACAATTTTTCTTCTCTCAAGGGGTTAACTACTGCACTGTAATCGGTCAGTGGTCACTTTCCTCTTGGTGAGGATAGAAGAGACTCTTTAGCTGAGGTAAACAGCTCTTCTGGGAGAAGGACACTCCGAAATCAAACCATTGTTCTTTAGTCTTGGGTAGTGCCATAACATCTGTACCATGGTCTTCTACTGTCTTGGGTTAGAGTGTTCTTGCTTAAGGGTTCAGTTGGGCACACTATTCTATCTTATTTCTCTTCCTCTTGTTTTTTTAAAGATTTATAGTTTTTTATAGGAAATATTTATTTTAATGTTATTACTGTTCTTGAACCAATTGATTTTTTCCTTGTTTCTTTTATTCACTGAGCTCTTTTTACCTGCTGGAGCCCATGGGCTTATAGCATCCTGCTTTTCCAACTAGGGTTGCAGCTTAGCATTTGATAATAATAATAATATGATGATGAGAATTAATGGAATAAATTTCATTATGGAAAACTTTGAAAATAACTTAAAACTTATGAAAAATCTTAAAGCATCTGGGAAGTTAAAGATTATGGAAGGAATTAAAAAAAATCAGGAACTTTGGAAATGATTTAAATTCCTTTTTAAAAGGTTTTAAAATGTTTGAAAGGAGTTTAAAGGCTTACATTTTACCTTTTGATGGGGAATATACTGGATGAGTTTTTCAAAGGGAATTGGAAAAAAGTTCCCGAAATAAAGTAAACTTAGTAAGAAAATTTTTATAAGCAAATGCTTTAAACGATTTTGATATGTGCATTCATTAAGATTTTAAAGATTCTTATTCTCTACAGCCTTTAATAAATACAAAGATAAGGATATGAAATAAGAATGAATTGATAAATACTTAGATATGATTTAATGTATTCATTTTTCCTAAGCTTTATTATAAGACTTTTCTTTACTGATCAACTAATGTGCAATTTTCATGTTTACTCGGATAATTTTAGCTACATATAGATTTCATGACTTCAATTTTGTTGATTAAATTACATTGTATAACGAGTGATAACCAAAAGGATATTGTATTGGCAGAAGAAGGTGTAGCTGAATAACGTTAAGCCTGATTCGGAAGGAAAATCAAAGTTATAACTCTCGACTTCTAACATTTCCCAGAACTAAGGATATAGCATGATATAGTGGATATGAACAAATGGCTACTGTAACGTTTCTATGGCTAGTATCAATACAAAAATTGCTATGAATGTATTTCATGTAACACCCATCAAACTAATCGTAAATTAATTGGATATCTGTAAAACTATGGGAGTAATTTGCGGCTCCTCACTGATTTTTTAACTAAAAATCGTCACTTCCAAACAAAAGTGACAGCCAAGGCATGCTTATAGCAGGTGTGGAAATGAAAACCGGCAGAAACAAAGCTTACATATATTACTTGAAATTTCATGTGTATATAATCATTGGTATAGGAGTTATTGACTCCGCCCCCGAAAATATCAGCTGCTCACCTCACCACACCACATCCGCTCCGAAATCTATGGTTAAGGCAATGTTTCCCAACCCTGGGGTAAATTACCCCAGTGGGGTAATAGACCCGTATTTTTGGGGTAATCAAGATGTTCTAAAATTGAGTTATTCACATTCCCCTAATTATTGCCATAATTCATACACAAGCCCAGAATAGAGAAAATTGCACACGCAAAACAAGCTCAACCCTCACACTGAAAAACCAGAGCAAACATAAAGTGATTACTAAATAATATCTATTAATATTGTTACATTGAATATTCTGCACTGATGATCGTTCACTTTGATATCCATTAAAATGGAAAAGTTTGCATTTGTTTTGGATCCTTAACTATAAGCAGCCAATAGCGGGCTACATGATCCATACAGTTACTCAGGTGGCTGCAAAAAAAAAAAAAAAAAAAAAAAAAAAAAAAAAAAAAAATCCAATGTTACCGGGCATATGTTCAATGGGGTAATTGATTAATTGGAAATAAAATTTTGGGGTAATCATTTAAAAAAGGTTAGGAAACACTGGATTAAGGAATGACTGGGCTACGAGTTGGGTGAGATATGTTCAACAAATGTTGGCATTTTATATATGGTCACTCATTTCGTTTGGATTTTTGTCTAATGTAATGAAAAGATTATAATGTTGATTTTAATTTGGCCGTCTATCAGGAATGATTGTGAAAACTCAAGTTTTCCTTACTTGATATGAATAATATCGTAACACTATTAGATAAATATCGTTGGATGGATAAAGGATTAATGAGGTGAAATCATTTAAGTATTTAGGAACCATGATCTCCATTACAGGGTCATCATAATTGCAGTTTAGTGAAAGATTGGGAAAAAGCAAATCACACAATGGTAGGTTAAGTAAATTCGGAAATTAAATCCCCTGAAATTACTTATAAAAATCAGACTATATATCAGTTCAGCGAGATCTGTGTTACTGTATGGACATGACGATGAAATAATCTCAAACAGTTTTTGTAGATTTGAGGTCAAAGCCCTCAGAAGAATATTGGGAGTTAAATGGCAGGATAGGATTAGAAATGAAACTATAAGGGAGAGTATTTGATTGCTTTTCATGGATGAGATCATGGTGAGGGGTAGATGGAGATGGTTTGGGCATGCTCTTCGCACTACCTGAGAAAGGTTAGTTCACCAAACTTTCAATTGGGCTCCACAAGGCACTTGAAAAGTTGAAAGACCCAGGCCTACATGGCTGAGGACTATGAAGCGTGAAGAAGGAGATGATGAATGGAGAAGTATTGAATCAAAAGGTCAAGATAGAGACGACTGGTGAACTCTCACCGAGGCCCTTTGCGTCCATGGGCGTAGATGGAAATGATGATGATGATGGTGAAGAGTAAATAAAGGCAGATGAAGGCCTGATGCAACACATATATTCTCCATCGAATTAAAGTTAACTAGTGCAATGCAACCCTAAAGAAAAAAAAATTATAAAGAAAATAGAAAGATCATTCAAGAGTTTGGTCACAGAACAAATAGCATTTCTAAGATATTATGTTACATTGACCATCATAGAAGTATCGGAATATTTATCGAATTGATTGTACATTTAGTACCATTAACTGAAAATTGTTATCAACCAAGGTTTGAATTTTATTAAATTTTATAATTATAATAACTTTAATAGCAATGATAATAATTCTAAAAATAATAATAATGATAATAATAATAATAATAATAATAATAATAATAATAATAACAATGATATTAATAATTCTAATAAGAATAATGATAATGATTTTAAGGATACTATTACTAATAATAGATCTAAAAATTTTAATAATGATAATGATAATTTTAATAACAATAGTAACAATCTTTAAAATTTAGAAATAACTCTAACAACAATTTCATTAATGGTGAACTCCCTATAGGCTCTCCTAATTTCATAAAGGCATATAGGTCTTTTACTAAGGTGGCCATTGCATTTTGGCCAAGACCATGAGCATTTCTGGGGTACTTCGATGGGCTGAACACATCTCCATTCAGTTTTGTAGGGATAAGGAGGCCGCAAGTCTCCTTTGTCTCTTGGTCCTTACACAAGAGAAACTCAGAAAATTTAGGGAAATTCTCGCTAAACTGTCGTCCAGCGATGTCCGCATCCAGTTCCCCTACTGAAAAAGTTAAGTGGACATCCTTCCAATCCTTCTCCTGCATGGGCAAGGCTAGTGACAGAGGTCTGCACGCCTCAAGTGCAGGGCATGGTATGCCTGCCTCCGCTGACTTGGCAACAGATTTAAATGCCTTCCACGTAAAGGGGAATGCTATTGAAGCAGGATGAAGTAAGGTAGGGTGTCTCTTACTCAGGGCAAACACTTTCGACACCTAGTTACCCACCTTTATCCGGCTACTTGGCAAGATAGCCTGTGCCTTATTGTGGTCGAGAACCATGACTTCCTTCAGTTCCGTTTCTTTTTCTGACGTTGGTTCATGCTTCAGTCGAATGAAGCAATCAGGGAAAGCGTTAAGGCTTGGCCAGAACTGAATTTCGTCTAAATTAACAGCTCCCATCTTCTCTGAGATTTAGAGTTTGCCGTCTAAGATCTGCCTAAGCTCCGCGTACCTCCAGAGATTGGTTTTGGTGCATGTTGGGAGGTCTTTGTCTCTGGGTCGCTTGAATGACCCTCAGGAGGCGACGAGTGGAGCTTCAAAGAGCTCTCTCTTGAGTTTTGCTCCCTTTTTTTCGCCTTGTTTGCAAAAGTTTTCCATTAGACCCGTAAGATGGGCCAGTAACAGGTCCATTTTGTTTAATAGAAGGGTAGAAGGTGAAGACGTCTAGGTTAACAGCTCCAGGGCCGGCACAGACGGAAGCAATTCCTACACGACATTGTCATCTTCTTCCAGGGATGTCTTCCTACCCTCCGTCTCAATGTCAATCTGGACGCAGGGAAGTGCGAATCGTGCCTGGGGCACCACTATTTCACTACTTACTTTCGGGAACAGTAAGCTACGCATCCTATCGTTAGGGAGGTATGGTCCCGGTGAGATCTTCTGGAACCCTTTTACCCATTTGTGTAGTTTCTTACATGCTGCATTCCTAGACTCCATTGACTTGGGATCATCAAAACCTTTGGTCACTAAGGTCCGGCAGATATTGCAGACATGGGGGTCCCAATATTGCAGGGATTCGGTAATAATATTGCACGGGGCATAAGACCTGCATGCTTTATGACCGTAAAAGTACTTACTCTTAAGATTGCAGAGGACTTCATCACATTTCATCTGGGGTTCCTCCTGTAAAGAAAGGAAAGCAGAATGAGTATACAATAGTTTATCTCACCTGATAAGCAATATGTAATTAGTCATCTTTCAATTACTATAGCTTAAGATAGTAAGCTAGAAAGGAATAGTGAGAAACACATACTTGTGTATCCCTTGAAGCAATTGCTGTAACCTCCCCCCAGTATCAAATATAAAGAGTTTCCTTTATCAAGGCAACTCAAAGGAAAAGGGTTCTAACCCCTAGGGATAGGAAAAGTGTACACTGCCACTGACCCTTCTAATTATTTAATACTGTGCAGTAAGTACAAAATGATTTCCAATCAGAGTATTGAAGGAATTTAATCTTTCAATATAGATTAAGTCTCTGCAGAAGCCTGCACAAGGGTACCCAAGATATGTTAGAAATTAACTACTGTATAACGATACTTTAGTTTTCTGTTTGCAGTATATACTATATTGCAAAATACTGGCTACTGTATAATCATATACTGTAGTTCAGCCAGTGTGCTGCCGGCATGGCTGGCACTTGGCGGCATGGTCCACCCGGCGACATACACATATTTGTGTATCCTACCCAAACAATTGCTGTGACCTTCCCTTCCAATATTCAACCATAGAGTTTTCTGATCAGGGAAGCTCAAAGACAAGGGTTCTACCACTGGCCCTTCTAAATTATTTAATATTGTAGGGTAAATGTAAACTGATTTCTAATCAGAGTATTGAAGAAATTCTATTCTTTCAATATAGGATTGGTCTCAGTAAAGGCCTGGGTAAGGATACCCAAGATATGTTGGAAAATAACTACTAGTTTAGTATATACAATAGTTTTCTATCTGCAATATATACTATACTGCAAATATACTGACTACTGTATAATCATATACTGTAATTTAGCCGGCATATAGCCAGCATAGCTAGTCCCTGACGGCATAGGCCGGCTGGCATACTAGCTAATAGAGAGAGAGAAAGCACGGAGTGGAGGACTGCCATATTACTGTGTATGTTTACACTAAATAAGGATGTAAACATATAATTTACTGCCTTTCCCCAGAAACACGATTCAAATGGAAGGGGAGAATGCATTATTCAGACTTCCATCCAACCAAAAGTACCGTTGCCAGCATAGTCCGGCCGGCATATGGCCGGCAGGCTAGTACCTGGCAGCACTGGTACAGTCGACATGCCGCCAGCTGAGTCAGTACCTGTAGGGCCGGGTTAGTACCCCAGCAACAGGACTTGTGGCCGGCAGTCAAACAGCTGATACGTAGGAGCCCGGCTAGCCCCACAACCTGCCAGCAAGCGGTGAGATTGCAGGACGACAGCCATAGTAAAAGGAAAGAGAAGGGAAGGGTAAACGGTCCAAAAATAAAAACGAAACGCAGGTAATATCTGCGATTATATCGCTCATTTCAATTACCAGAAATATTGACTTATAACAAACTTTAAATGCCTTTGAACAACCTTCAATTATGGGCTACTTTCAATTAACATATTCGCGAACGAGATACTTTAAAAGCTGGCAGAAATAGCCATCAAGTTAAAAGTGCTCATGTACAATAACTGATATCTTTGAAGAATTCTAATTGCTTTGTAGCCAAAACCAGACTCAGTGTGAATGAATGTTTCGAAAACTAATCAAAATTAACAGAAGCTAAACACGCTATCATTGATATTTTCTTATTGAATAGCACTCTTATATTGCAACTGGAAATAATGGTGGAGTATTTAAAAAAAAAAAAAAGGAGTAGGCATGAACCTTACGATGGACAATTCAATACCTTATTACACTTTTATTGGTTATTTTGTGATACAGACACATACCCTCACACACATATACATACATACATATATATATATATATATATATATATATATATATATATATATATATATATATATATACATATATATTATATATATATATATATATATATATATATATATATATATATATATATATATATATACTTATATATGATATATATATATATATATATATATATATATATATATATATATATATATATATATATATATATATATATATATATATATGACAAATTTTGCACATTTTTACGTGTTTTTCATATTCAAATAAGCCATATATATTTTAGATATATTAATGTCTGGATTCTCTTAACGACCTCGGGATCAGAGCCCCAGGCGAAATCACACAAAGACAAGAGCTTGGCTCCGGCCGGGAATCGAACCCTGGTCGGCAAGCTTATATAGACAGTGACTAACCCATTTCTTCGTGGCCAAATGGGTTAGTCACTGTCTATATAAGCTTGCCGACCAGGGTTCGATTCCCGGCCGGAGCCAAGCTCTTGTCCTTGTGTCATTTCGCCTGGGGCTCTGATCCCGAGGTCGTTAAGAGAATCCAGACATTAATATATCTAAAATATATATGGCTTATTTGAATATATATATATATATATATATATATATATATATATATATATATATATATATATATATATGTATATATATATATATATATATATATATATATATATATATATATATATATATATATATATATATATATATATATATATATATATATATATACTTATGTAGAAATATATAAACACATATATATATTTATATTTACATATAATTTATATATTTACAGTATATACATATATATATATATATAGACATATATATATATATATATATATATATATATATATATATATATATATATATATATATATATATATTTATTTATTTGTATGCATATATATCTATATTTATATGCATAATTATATACATATATATGTATATATATATATATATATATATATATATATATATATATATATATATATATATATATATATATATATATATATATGTATATATAAATATATATATATATATATATATATATATATATATATATATATATATATATATATATATATATATATATATATTGACTTACTCCATAAATCTAAATATGTAGTAAACAAAGTAAACAGATGCTACATAACTGATTCTTTGTTACCCATTCCACTCTTGTTCCTCACCCCCAGAGTAGTACAGAGGTGACAAGCCCTACAATTTCTCTGCCCCAAGGCGGAACCAATCAAAGCTTCTGACCGGCCGGGAATCGAACCCTGATCCAGGAAACTTGTATCACAGTGACGATACCATTTACCCACGTGGTTAAATGGTATACTGTTCTCATCCGTAATCGGTAAAATACAATCGACTGTAATTTTTACTTTACTTTGTTATTACCTTTTACCAGTTGGTAAATGGTAAATGCCTGGCAACATTTATTTCAGGATTTTCATTGTTTTTATACAGCAAATTTTTAACATGTAGAGCTGTCAAGAAAAACTATAACTTTCTAGATAATATGAAACATATTTTTTTATTGAACATTGCATTGAATTTGTTTATCTTGCAATTATAAAGACACATATCGAAATAGTCGTGATTTAGGTGTTATTCACTATTCAACTTTTTATTTCAGAAGCAAGTGTATAACCAACATCCGAGCATAAAGTTTTCCTGAATTAAAAAATGTCTTATAAAGGGCCATCAAAGGAACCAAGGAGAAAACGCTCAGCCTGGCTGCTTTTGCTGTTGACCTTACACCTCTCTCTGACAAGGGGTCAAAATATTTTCGGTGCGCCAGGATATCTTGAGGAAACGCCAGATATAACGATGCCCGCAAAAAGTTTATTCACGTGTTCTCTTATTTGCAGACAAATGGCTTGCACAACATTCTACCAAGAAGGTAAGGAAGTGATGATAGTTTGGGTTTGAAATCATATAACAAATGTAGATATCAACACATCTAATCTAAACATAAATTTTTCGACTTTATATATATATATATATATATATATATATATATATATATATATATATATATATATATATATATATATATATATATATATATATATATATATATATATATATATATATATATACATGTGTAGAAATCACGAAAGCTGACACGTGATGAATATAAACTGTATTATAGCCACGAAACAAGGAGTGTAACTTATTCTATGTCAGCCAAACATCCAAAAGTATCCCAGTCAGATTAAAACAGCATCAGGTGGCTGTCTCTTTATAATGCCTTGGCCTCCCACTGGTTAGGGTCAAGTCACAGAATTGGATGGCCAAAGGCGGAAAAAGTAATCGATTTAATGACTATCTCCAAAGGAATATTGTTGAATCCTTTTTAATCTCCTGTACTCAAGGTATAAATTTGAATCTAAGCCCAGGTCTGTTTTCCGTTAATCCAGTATTATCCTTTTATCTAAAATCTGACTTCTCCGGAATTATTAAGAAAATGACAGCTGTTGGATCCCCTTCTCCTGAATAAATACGATGTCTTTGTATATGTATTCTCATTGTTGAGTTTGATGATGTCCTGAGTGGATAAAAGTACTAACTCCAATCAAGTCTTTTTATTTTTCCTTCCGTGGCTATAATACGTATACACACACACACACATATATATATATATATATATATATATATATATATATATATATATATATATATATATATATATATATATATATATATATATATATATATATAAATATATTTACGAAGGACAAAAAAATATCATACATAGCTCATAGATATATATTTCTTACAAATAAAAGTTTGTACGAGATATATGAACTGTTTGTAATCCTCTGAGATGAGTAACTTATGAAGGCTTTATTAATCGAAGGCTAGATAGTCGATTTGCAGCTCATAGAAAAAGTGTATAAATTGACATCTTCTGAACATTGATTTCAGATGGTCAATGTCACATCGGAGGAACAGGAAGTGTTGTCGATACACCGACTCAGCTTTACAGGCTAAGCGTCCCAAGGGCTCACTATGCCTCTCATGTTTTACCTCCCAACCTTCCAGCCATTTCTTCTGAACCGTACAACATGTAAGCGTTCTCTTGTTTGAGGTTACACGCGGGCACACAATTCTGTCTTATTTCTCTTCCTCTTGTTTTTTATTTTTTATAAGCTTTTAAAATTTATATATGAAAAATTCATTTTAATGTTGTTATTCTTAAGATATACTGTATCTTTTCCTCACTGGGTTGTTTTTTCCTTGTTGGAGCCCTCGGGCTTATAGCTTCCAGCTTTCCCAACTAGGGTTGTAGCTTAGCAATTAGTAATAGTAATAGTGACAGTAATAAGTCATATATCGGCTACCATTCAGTTTATAAGGAGTTTCCTTATTTATGTCAAGAAATTTTTATTTCTCATAAACACTTATGAACTTCAGTATCGTAGCTTTACTGAAAGGAAAATAATCAATATTTTTCTTGTGTATATACAAGTTTTCACCAATTTTCGAGTCCCTAGAATTTGTCATATAAAAAAAAAAAAAAAAAAAAAAAAAAAAAAAAAAAAAAAAAAAAAAAAAAAAAAAACGGCAAAAATCCTGGAATCAATGTATCCATACATTTACCGTCCTAAAAACTATTATATTGGGGTTAAAGAGTGATATTATGGTCACCAACCCGTAAAAGATGGTAACAAAGTAGGGTAGAAAATACAGTCGCATGTATTTTACTGAAATAAAGCTAAGATCAGTATATTTTTTTACGGAGAATTTCCGATACCTAAGTCCCTATGAATAAACAGCTTAGCTCTTGGGTTCAACAACTATGCATTGATCCATAGCATTATTAATTTTTTAAGGTAAGAACATTATATTCTTTAACATATAGATAGAATTAATATAGAAAAATATTCGAAAACTTAAAAGGCAGACTAAACCAACTGACCATTAATCTTGCATTAAGTAGACTTTTACTCGTTTTCTTGCTTGAGGATACACTTGGGCATGGTATTCTATGTAATTTATGTATACAAGATCTTATTTAATGCTGGTACTCTCTAACATATTTGATTTTGATTTTGCATTATTCCTCTTGTAGTTTAGTTATTTCTTTTCTTCTTTTCCTCACTGGGCTATTTTTTCTTGTTGGAGTCTTTGGGCTTAAAGCCGCTTGCTTTTCCTATTAGGGTTATAGCTTGACTTGTAATAATAATAATAATAATAATAATAATAATAATAATAATAATAATAATAATAATAATAATAATAATGATGTCCGTTGGTTTTCAGCTATACTGTCGCATGGAAAGCTGTTGACACAGACTTGGGAACGGGGTTCACCTCAAAATTTTATGAGGGTCATGTATGGTGGAGGCTTGATATTGGCACTCTTCGTTATATACATAAGATTGATATTTTACCTCGCAATAAGTCTAACGAAGCAAACAACTTCCAGGATGTTGAAGTGAGTATCGTGACTAAAAGTGTTTAATCTCTTTGAATCATAGAAATGGTTAATTTCAATTGATTCTCCAATTGCATTTGATTGTTGATTATAGATTCCTTCTATTTCTTTGTCTATTTTTTTTCCTGTGAATTTCTTTCCAATAAAGTGGCTTATTAAAGTCTTGGCTTATTATAATTATAAATGTTTTATCTCTTTGAATTATAAAAATTATTAATTTCAATTGATTCTCCAATTACATTTGATTGTCGGTTATGGATTCCTTCTATTTCTTTGTCTATTTTTTTTCCTGTGAATTTCTTTCCAATAAAGTGGCTTATTAAAGTCTTGGCTTATCATAATTATAAATGTTTTATCTCTGTGAATTATAGAAATTATTAATTTCAATTGATTCTCCAATTGCATTTGATTGTCGGTTATAGATTCCTTCTCTTTCTTTGTCTCTTTGGTTCGTTTCAAGCTATTTTTTTTCTTTTCTTTGTAAATTAGCTTATTATTGTCTTAGCTTAGTTATATATTTAAACAAGAACATCCGTACTAACAAGGAGGAAATTTGATGAAATATTCTAACATTTGTGAATTTAGAGTCACTAGGAACTTGCAATATTTAATCACTATTTAATTCAACGAATAATAAGGACATCAGTTACATTTCAATTGTATATAAATAGTCTAATTTTTCTGTTATTATTTAGTTAAGTGATATGGGGGACTTCCAAAATAATAGGGTTAAGCTAGCCGGAACTCCAGGAGGTTCCAAGATTATAAAAATAAGAATAAAAGGAAAAAAATACTAGAGGGCTACTCAGTAGAGAGCATACCTCCGCCACGGCATCCTATTTCTCGATGTTAAGGTTAATTCGGTTGACCATTTGCTCAACCTTGACATTGGCCTTTGACCTAGGACTATCAATATTGAATCACTTCCACGTCTCAAAAGGAAAACAGTCCTGAAAGTTCCACTATAGTAAAATTGTGGCCAGGAAGCTGTTCACAACCAAAGAAACAGACAAACATCGGGGAAGAAACTAAACCTCCTCTCCAACTTCGTTGTCGGAGGTAAATTTGAACGAAATACGAGGAAAGCAAAAATTTGGTGTTAGAAAATTTTAAGAAAACTGAAATTTTCAATGGCCCTGGGGGCATAAAAACAATTAGAATAGCGCCAACGTTATCGCTGCACGTCGTAAGAGGCGACTAAAAGGGACAGGACGAGGGGGCTGGGAACCCCTCTCTCCCGTATCTACAATCCTGTGAGACATAAACAAGGAGATGGAGCTGGGGGGAGAGTGACTGCTCCCCGCACTCTAGTTTTGGGGTGTTTGAATTTACGTGGATGTAGTACGATAGAGAGTAAAAGATCTGAGATTGGAAGTATGTTTAGGAATAGAAGAATGCATGTATTTGCCTTGTGTGAGACAAAGATAAAAGGAAAGGGTGAAGTGATATTTGGTGAAATGTCTGGTAGAGTGTCTGGGATTGAAAGGGAAAGAAAAAGAGAGGGTGTGGCTTTATTGCTGAGTGAATGGATGATAGGTAAAGTAGTGGAATGGAAGGAGATATCATTTAGGTTAATGTGGGTAAGGGTTAGGTTGGGTAGGGAATGTTGGGCATTTGTCAGTGCTTATGGGCCAGGTAGTGAGAAAAGTGAAGAAGAGCGGAATGAGTTCTGGAATGAATTGACTAGGTGTCTAGAAGGACTGGGTAGAAGGAATTATGTAGTTGTCATGGGTGACTTAAATGCTAGAGTGGGCGCTGGAGAGGTAGGTGTCATTGGGAAGTATGGCGTACCAGGTGAAAATGAGTGGTGAGAGACTGGTAGATATGTGTGTTGAGCAAGAGATGGTGGTAAGTTCTAGCTTTATTAAAGAGAAAGATAAGAACAAGTATACATGGGTAAGTGTGGCAAATGGAAGAGTAGTAGAAAGGCCATTAATGGATTATGTGTTGATAGCTAAAAGAATGTTAGAAGATTGGAAGACCTGCACGTGTTTACGGGTATGGATAACGGTATGTCTGATCATTTTTGGGTGGAAGGAAAATTAGTTGTAGCAAAAGAGTGGGGGGAATAAAGTAAGTGGATGTAAAAGGGAGCTAGTGAGGGTTGAAGAGCTAATAAAACGGGAGGTAAAAAGTAGATAACAGAAAAGGTTGAAAATGGCATATGACGAAGTGAAAGTAAGAGAAACTGGTAATTTAGAGGAGGAGTGGAAGTTAGTAAAAGAAAATTTTTTGGGGATTGCAAGTGATATGTGTGGCAAGAAGGTTGTTGGATGTAGCACGAGGAAGGGCAGTGAATGGTGGATTGAAGTAGTGAAGGTAAAAGTGGAAGAGGAAAAGAGGGCTTTTGAAGAATGGCTGCAGAGTGATAGTATAGAGAAGTATGAAAAATATAGAGAGAAAAATGTGGAAGTAAAGCGCAAGGTGCGTGAGGCAAAGAGGGCAGCTGACCTGAGGTGGGATCAGGGATTAGGTCATTCATATGAAGAGAATAAGAAGAAGTTTTGGAAAGAAGCGAAGAGAGTAAGGAAGGCTGGCTCAAGAATTGAAGGGACAGTGAAATAAGGAAATGGAAGGTTGTTAAAAGGAAAGGAGGCAAGGAAAAGGTGGGCAGAATATTTTGAAAGTTTACTGAATGTTAAGGATAATAGGGAGGCAGATATAATTGCTGTTACAGGTGTTGAAGTGCCGGTGATGGGAGATGAGAATGAGAGAGAGATTATAAAAGAGGAAGTGAGGAGAGCACTAGATGAAACGAGAGTAGGAAAAGCATCTGGTATGGATGGTGTGAGAGCTGAGATGTTGAAGGAAGGGGATGTGACTGTACTTAAATGGTTGGTGAGGTTGTTTAATATGTGTTTTGTGTTATCAATGGTGCCAATAGATTGGGTTTTTGCATGTATTGTACCACTACATAAGGGTAAGGGAGATGTGCACGGGTGTTGTAATTCAAGAGGTATTAGTTTGTTGAGTGTAGTTGGAAAGGTGTATGTTAGAGTAATATTAATAGGATTAAGTATAAAACAGAGAATTCCATCTTAGAAGTACAGGGTGGTTTTAGTAGAGGTAGGGGTTGCATGAATCAGATTTTTACAGTTAAGCAGATATGCGAGAAATATTCAGCAGAAGGTAAGGAGGTGTATGTTGCGTTTATGGATCTGGAGAAAGCGTATGATAGAGTTGATAGGGAAGTAATATGGAATGTGATGAGGTTATATGGAGTTGGTGAAAGGTTGTTGCAGGCAGTGAAAAGTTTCTACAAAGGTAGTAAAGCATGTGGTAGGATAGGAAATGAAGTGAGTGAATGGTTTCCAGTGAGAGTGGGGCTGAGACAGGATGTGTGTTGTCGCCCTGGTTGTTTAACTCGAGTGCTTGGACAAGGATTAAAACTGGTAGACGAGAATGACCATGAATTTGGTGATGGAGAGACAGAAATTGAATGTGTTTGAGATGAAGTGTCTAAGGAGTATGGCTGGTGTATCTCGAGTAAATCAGTTGTTGTTTGCAGATGATACTGTACTGGTTGCAGACACAGAAAAGAAGCTTTGCCGATTACTGACAGAATTTGGAAGGGTGTGTAAGAGAAGGAAGTTGTGAGTTAATGTGGGTAAGAGTAAGGTTATAAGATATACGAGAAGGCAGGTGGTGCAAGGTTGAATGTCATGTTGAATAGAGAGTACTTGAGGAGGTGGATCAGTTTAAGTACTTGGGGTCTGTTGTTGCAGCAAATGGTGGAGTGGAAGCAGATGTACGTCAGAGAGTGAATGAAGGTTGCAAAGTGTTGGAGTTAGTTAAGGGAGTAGTTCAAAATAGAGGGTTGGGCATGAATGTAAAGAGAGTTCTATATGAGAAAGTGATTGTAGCAACTGTGATGTATGGATCGGAGTTGTGGGGAATGAAAGTGACGAGAAACAGAAATTGAATATGTTTCAGATGAAGTGTCTAAGGAGTATAGCTGGTGTATCTCGAGTAAATAGGGTTAGGAACGAAGTGGTGAGAATGAAAACGGGTGTAAGAAATAAGTTAGCAGCTAGAGTGGATATAAATGTGTTGAGGTGGTTTGGCCATGTTGAGAGAATAAAAAATGGCTGTCTGCTAAAGAAGGTGATAAATGCAAGATTTGATGTGAGAAGTACAAGAGGAATGCCAAGGTTTGGATGGATGGATAGAGTGAACAAAGCTCTGGGTGATAGGAGGATAGATTTGAGAGAGGTAAGAGAGCGTGCTAGAAATAGCAAGCGATTGTGATGCAGTTCCGGTAGGCCCTGCTGCTTCCTTCGGTGCCTTAAATGACGGCGGAGGTAGCAGCAGTAGGGGATTCAGCATTATAAAGCTTCATCTGGTGTGGATAACGGGGGAGGGTCGGCTGTGGCGCCCTAGCAGTACCAGTTGGGAGGAACGTAGAGAGTAGAGATCCCCTTTTTGTTTTTGTTTCATTTGTTGATGTCGGCTACCCCCTAAAATTGGGGGAAGTGCCTTGGTATATGTATGTATTTACAATTTAGCTCAAACTATGTGTCATTATCTGTAAAAAAGGCTAAAAAGATATTAATTACATTAAGGAGAGTGTGACATCCTGATATCCTAAAGGAATATACTTATATTTCTGGACTAACGTAAAAAGTCTCCTTTTAGAAGAAAGTCAAAATTTCTTCAAGAAAATCGTAGCCAGGATCGATTTGTTAACAATTAAGTCGATTGCTTCAGGATTGGCTGAAAACTTATATGCACGAGATCGCTATCAAAATGACCATTACTTTAATTAAACCTGAGTAATATAAGATCTAACACAGAAAATCCACGTGGACCAACATACACGGTATATCTGGATTCAATTGAGGTTTAATAAACCTCAAATCTTTGCTTGGAAATTACTTTGAAGCTTTGAAGACCATCAAATATAAAACGTTGATCGCAGAAGTAATTTAGTTCATAGTTTAGATCCTTATTTTATACCAAAGTTTCTTATTTTTCTCGCTCATTTATTCCAGAAAATGACTTTTAAAGAGGACATTCACAAATTTTTTTTTTCTCCACTTTCTTCTGTTGATATTAAATTTCCTGAAAATCTACCTTCTTCTTCCTCCTATATCCTTCCAGTTCCGAGTAGGTACAACGGACTTATCCAGCGGCGACTTTTCTTCCTGGACACTATTCGCCCATTATCTAGGACCTTATACACCGCAAGAGGGACGACTGGTATTCACTTCGGAACAAGGCGTATTCGGTCGGTATATAAGCGTCCAAAGAGGAGTGGATGTTACAATAGGGGGTCTGAAAATTCTTGATTTTCGTGCTTACGGAAGAGCTCATTAAACAAACTGGGTAGCGCCATGGCCTCTGTACCATGGCCTTCCACTGTCTTGTGGTAGAGTTCTCTTGCTTAAGGGTACTATTGGGCACAATATTCTATCTTATTTTTCTTCCTCTTTTTTGAAGTTTTTTCATTTATATAGAAAAGATTTATTTTAGTATTATTGTTCTTTAAATATTTGATTTAAATTGTTCATTACTACTCATTCAGTTTACATATCTCCCTATTTCCTTTCTTCACTGGGCTATTGTCCCTGTTGGAGTTCCTGAGCTTATAGCCTCCTCCTTTTCCAGCTAGACTTGTAACTTTGCAAGTAATACGAATAATCATCGTCATCATTATTTTCATCATCACCTCTTACGACTACTGACGCAAAGGGTCTCAGTTAGATTTCGCCAGTCGTCTCTATCTTGAGCTTCTAGATCAATACTTCTCCATTCATCATCTACTTCACGCTTCCTAGTCGTCAGGTATGTAGGCTTGGGTCTTCCAACTCTCCTAGTGCCTTGTGGAGCCCAGTTAAACGTTTGCTGAACTAATCTCTCTTGAAGAGTGCGAAGAGCATGTCCAAACTATCTCCATCTACCCCTGACCTTGATATCATCCTCATATAGCACTTAAGTAATCTCTCATATAGTTTCATTTCTAATCCTGTCCTGCCATTCAACTCCCAATATTCTTTTAAGAGCTTAGTTCTCAAATCTACAAAATCTGTTGGATATTGTTTCATTGCCATACCACGACTCATGTCCATAAGGTAACACCAATCTCATTAACCACACACACACACATACACACACACACACATATACATATATATATATATATATATATATATATATATATATATATATATATATATATATATATATATATATAGATATATATATATATATATATATATATATATATATATATATATATATATACATATATATATATATATATATATATATATATATATATATATATGTACATATATATATATATATATATATATATATATATATATATATATATATATATATATATATATATATATATATATATATATATATATGTGCATATATATATATATATTTATATATATATATATATATATATATATATATATGTATATATATATATATATATATATATATATATATATATATATATATATATATATATATATATATATAACCTGATTTTGATATGTAAATTCAGGCAACTCAATTTCCAAACTTTATATAACTTAGTTATTGTCTGATTTGCTTTTTTCAATCTTTCTCTTAACTCCAATTCTAAGGTAGCTGTATTGGAGATCTTAGTTCCTAAATATTTAGATTACTTCACCTTATTAATCCTTCCTTCTTAATAATAATAATAATAATAATAATAATAATAATAATAATAATAATAATAATAATAATAATAATAATAATAATAATAATAATAATAATAATTTCCAAGAACACAAATAGCAAGCTTCATTTTCTGCATCATCACCTGGGGATTTCAGTTATCCTAATCTCTGCCCTGTTTTATAATTTGTAATCTCAATAATTCAAATTATTTAGAAAACGATGAAAGACATAGCAAGCTGAAGGTTTTTGTGAAAATTGATAATAACAGTAATATGTGGTTCTTGTTATAATAAAGTTTATAGAATATATTGATGGCTCCAAAAACAATTCATTGTTGACTAATGAAGTTCTTTTGATATAGTAATGGTAGTAAATGATAGTAAACCAGAAGTGGATTGATTGATTGATTGATTGATTGATTGGGAATTTTCTGGCATCCTGACACCAAAGGTCATTGACGCCACCCAGCGAGTTCAAGCGAAAGTAAAAGAGATATTAAGACTTTGTATTAAATAGTTTAAGTTTTTTCTTTTTCTAACACACTGATCATGTCTATAGGAAGTAATCTATTTTAGTGTGTGTTTGTAGAAATTGAAATATTCATTACATAAAGTTTGATGCTATGAAAGACTGTATTAACTTTGAGTGAATGTTTGATAATCGATAACTTCAAGCTAGTTTTCATATTTGATATCTTTTTTTTTTTTTTTTTTTTTTTTTTTTTTTTTTTTTTACACTGATCATGTATATGGAAAGTAATCTATTTTAGTGTGTGTTTTTGTGGAAGTCGAAATATTTCTTGCATTAAGTGCGCTTTTACAATAAACTTGATTAACTTTGAGTGAGCCTAGAATAATCAATAGGTTCATAATAAATTGCCTATTTGATAGATTAAGTTTTCTTGGATTTTCTATCACACTGAACACATAAATGGTAATTAAATTATTTTATTGGGTGTTTGTAGGATTTGAAACATTTCTTACATAAAGTGTGTTTCTATAAAGCAATAGAATAATTGAGTGAATAAAGAATAATTAATAATTCCAAGATAGTTTGCACACTATAGATGTGTTTACGTGTTTCACACAAATAACTACATACTTTCTTATTTGGATCACTAGTTAATAAATAAGGTATAAATAGCAAAAAATATGATCAGAGTGAAGTAATAAAATAATAATATGTTTATATCATAGGATGGAACGTTGTAATGGAAGATATGGAAATAAAAACAAAGGCCCCGTCCTCTGTGTTTCAATTTCTCGGAAATTATTATGTAACAATTATTGTACACCAAAATTTAAGGTAAGACAACAAGCGTATGAATAATTAAATGCAACATGGACTCACTAAATTAACAATTAAAAGTTTCACTAAGGTGGGGAACTAAAATAATCTGAACTATGTAAGAGAAAAACCATGAACTATGATGTATGTCCCTGGCCAAAGAATAACCATTTTCCTTATGATGACGTAAGCCGGGCATGATTCTAACCTATCATTTTTCCTTTCTTGACCCATCTGATTTACTGTATATTCATCTATGCTACTTTTATATGGCCTTTCTTTGTCAATTTTTGGCAGAGAAATATCCCTTATAGTCACCATTTTTACATTGTCTAATTGACCTACTCCATTTCCAACATGGTGTTCAATGTCTCCTTCTGAACTATCACTTTTCTCTTGTTCCTTTTTCCTTCTAAAATTTTTACTTTCTATAGTAATCCCGTCATAATCCATTTCTCGGGTAAATTCCCTAACCAAGGCCATTGCCAAAAGATTGTTGTCCATATCAATCAATTTCATGAAAAATCTGTTGTCCATGACAATCGATTTCATCAAAGGTAGTTGTCCATGACATTTTCATTGAAAAGATGTGGTCGAGGACAATAAATTTCACCAAAAAGCTGTTGTAGGTGTCAATCAATTTTATCAAAAAGCTGTTGTCCATGTCAATCAATTTCATAAAAAAATTGTAGTCTATGTCAATCAATTTCATCAAAAGGTTGTTTTGTATGACATTTTCATTGAAAAGATGTGGTCGAGGACAATAAATTTCACCAAAAAGCTGTTGTACATGTCAATCGATGTCATCAAAAAGCTGTTGTCTATGTCAATCAATTCCATCAGAAAGCTCTTGTCCATGACAATCAATTTCACTTAAATGCCTTTGTCATGTCAATCAATTTCATAAAGAAGCTTTTGTCCATATCAATCAATTCCATTAAAAAGGTTTGGTCCATAACAATAAATTTCACAAAATTTTGTTTTACATGTCAATCAATTTCATCAAAAAGCTGTTGTCCATGTCAATTATTTCAACTAGAAACCTGTTGTTCATGTAAATCAATTCCATCAAAAAGCTGTTGTCCATGGCAATCAATTTCACAAGAAAGCTGTTGTTCATGTCAATCAATTTTGTCAAAAGCTGCTGATCATGTCAATCAATGTCATCAAAAAACTGTTGTCCAAGTAAATCAATTCCATTAAAAACTGATGACCATGGCAATCAATTTCATCAGAAAGCTGTTGTCTATGTCAATCGATTTCATCAAAAAGCTAATGTCAATGGCAATAAGTTTCACCAGAAGGCTGTTGTACATGTCAATAAATTTCATCAAAAGCTGTTGATCATGTAAACCAATTTCACCAAAAAGCTGTCGTCCATGTCAATCAATTTCGTCAAAAGCTGTTGTCTATGTCAATCAATTTCATCAAAAAGTGGTTGTCCATAACAATCAATTTCATCAAAAGCTGTTGTCCTTGTCAATAAATTTCATCAAAAACCTATCGTCAATGGCAATCAATTTCACCAGAAAGCTGTTGTCTATGTCAATCCATTTCATCAAATGAGATAAAACAAGAAAGACAAAGGAGGATTAAGCACAAGGTATATGTGACGGGCCGAGAGAAGGTTGTGACTCAAAGGCAGGATGAAAGCAACTGAGTAAACTTTAATACAGAACACTCGTTTATATACAGATAAACATGGCTCCCCCCCTAAAAATTACATACTGTACATGTTAAATAGGGCGCCCTGATCTAGAGAGGCCAACTTTAGGCGGGTCACCTGGCAGTAGATAAGCAGGTTTTAGACGATCGATGGAGACCCAGTCTTCTTTGCCTCGAATGTTTAGTAGGAATGCTTTTGGTCTCCATGGGATGGCAAAAAAAGGGCCCGTGTAAGGGAGCGTTAGCGGTGGCTTGCTAGTGTCGTTGCGTAGGAAAACATGCGTTGCAGAGTGCAAGTCTGTCGGTATGTGATGATTCGTTACGGGCTTGTGAGTCTGGAATAAATTTTCCCATGACATTACGTATGCGCTGAAGATCATCGGAGGAAGTTGTAGGAGGAAAAAATTCGGCAGGGACGACGAACAGGTCCCCATACACCATTTAAGCTGCTGAGACGTCGAGGGCCTCTTTAGGAATGGTCCTTAGTCCTAGGAGGACCCAGGGAAGCTGGGAAACCAGTTGGAATCCTTGCAGCGGAACATCAAAGCTGCTTTGAGGGTGTGGTGAAAACCTTCAAACATTCCATTGGCAGCGGGGTTGTAGGCAGTTGTCTGATGTAGGGTGATGCCGAGGAGATTTGCAAATGATGTCCACAATTAAGAGGTGAAAGTGGTACCCCTGTCAGAAGTAATATGCTCAAGGATATCAAATCTTGCAATCCATCCTGAGAGTAAGGCAGATGTACATGAGGTGGACGTTGCAGTTTTCATGGGAATGGCTTCAGGCCAACAAGTGGAGCGGTCGGTGACGGTAAACAGGTAACAATGTCCTTGAGATGTGGGTAAGGGGCCTACAACGTTGATGTGAATGTGGGCGAAACACCGCTGAGGTTGAGGAAAGGTGTCCACTCCTGAATCCATGTGCCGATGTACTTTGGAAGTATGGCAAGAAGTACAAGTCGGGACCCAATCCTTACCATCCTTAGAAATGCCATGCCAAATGAACTTCGTCTTCAGCAGCTGTACAGTAAAACGGCACGATGGATGTGAAAGGCCGTGAATGAAATTAAACACCTGCCAGCGAGTGGGAGCAGGAATCCAAGGTCGCGGTCTACCAGTGCTAACGTCACAGAGGATGGTGGTGTTGGAGTCGTCTTGGGTGATGGCTTCCCAACGGAGGGATGTACAGGATATTCTACATGCTTGATACTCAGGATCCTGTCATTGGGCTTCAGCCAAGGCGTTGTAATCCAATCCCAGTTGAATGGCAGCCAACGTGTTTCTTGACAGGGCATCGGCAACGCGATTCTTTTTCCCAGGGATGTATTGAAGGGTGCAATTGTATTCAGCCACAGCGGAGAGATGTTGGCGTTGATGGGAGGACCAGGCGTCAGACTGTTGAGTGAAGACCAGCAATTCGCGATCGAAGGTAGAATAACCCGATTCTGCCTTGGACAGTTTACTGCTGATAAAGGCCAATAGGTGGGGCAAGCCGTTGACCCCCTGCTCGAGTACTGCATCAATAGCGACGTTGCTGGCATTGGTGGAGAGAAGGAGAGGGGCATGTGCTACAGGAAAAGTGAGAGCAGCAGTGGTTGATAGGACCTTTTTTGCATTGTAGAAGGCTGCTTTTTGAAGGGGACCCCAATTCAGGTCCTTTGGCTTGCCCTTCAGGAAGGCGTAGAGGAAGCAAGAGTGGCGGCAATGGCTGGCAGAAAACGGTGGTAGTAGTTGATCATGCCCAAGAATTCCTACAGAGCTTTGAAGGTTGAGGGTGTGGGAAAGTTCTGAACGGCTGCTACCTTCTCAGGGAGGGAACGGACTCCTTCAGGAGTGATGCGGTGCCCTAAGAACGACACTTAGTTGGCACCAAAGGTACACTTCATACTGGACTACAAGGCCGTTTTGTTGCAGGTGTTCGAGCACGATGCGCAGATGATGGAGGTGTTCCTCTTTTGAGAAAGAGAACACAAGTATGTCATCCACATAACATACACAGAAGGAGAGGTTCCCTAAGATGCCAACCATGAGACGTTGAAAAGTGGCCCCAGAATTACGAAGGCAAGAACAGGAGTAATTAAAGGTGTATGTACCAAACGGAGTGGTGATGGCGGTCTTAAGGATGCCTTCCGGTTTCATAGGCACCTGATAATACCCCTTCAGGAGGTTGAGCGCGGAGAAAACCTTCGCTTTGTGCAGGTAAGAGGTCACGTCGGCGATGTTTGGGAGTGGGTAGTGATCTGGTTCTGTTTTCATATTCAGATACCTGTATCCCTGCACGGACGGAGTGATCCGTCTTGCTTCAGAACTATGTGTAAGGGTGACGACCATGTGTTGGAGGCCTTTTGGTAAAGGCCCATTTCCTCCATTTCAACGAAAGTCTGTTTGGCGGATGCCAATCGTTTCAGTGCCAGATGTCTTGATATGGGAAAAATACCGTGCTTTGCAGGAGCCGTAGGTGTTATGCGAAGTTCTGGACGGAAAACTTCCGGGTACAAAGTGAGGAGGTGGGCGTAGGCATCCGTGGGTGCGCTAATGTGGAAAGCAAGGTGGGAAGAGGTAGGTTGAAGAGGTGTTGACAAGTACGAGTCTGCGTTGACCAATCGTCGGTGGGTGACATCGACCAGAAGGTGGAAATGAGAAAGGAAATCCGCACCGAGGATTGGCAATGTAACTTCAGCAAAGATATACTTAAAATTAAATTTACAGTTTCCAAACGGTAATGTGATGTTCTTGTAACCGTAGGTGGGTATCGCAGATCCGTTGGAAGTTACCAGGCGGACGTCAGCATATGTAGACAGACTCTGTCGTGTCCTGAAGAGGTCCCTTGCCAAAAGAGAATGACAAGCACCCGTGTCTACCAAAAATAAAATTATTTCCGTTTGCTTTAAATTTGTAAAAGCATACCATGAAATTATTCCCGTTTTCCTTAAAGCGTGACACACAAAATAAATAAATAAATAACACATACGCTATTACATTGATATATATAAATATATATAATTATATATATATGATGAATGCAAGAGTTGATAGGAGAAGTACAAGAGGAAGGCCAAGGTTTTGGTGGATGGATGGTGTGAAGAAAGCTCTGGGTAATAGGAGGATAGATGTGAGTGAGGCAAGAGAGCGTGCTAGAAATAGGAATGAATGGCGAGCGATTGTGACGCAGTTCAGGTAGGCCCTGCTGCTTCCTCCGGTGCCTTAGATGACCGCGGAGGTAGCAGCAGTAGGGGACTCAGCAGTATGAAGCTTCATCTGTGGTGGAAATGTGGGAGGTTAGGCTCTGGCACCCTAGCAGTACCAGTTGAGTCCCTGGTTAGGCTGGAGGAACGTAGAGAGTAGAGGTCCCCTTTTTCGTTTTGTTTCTTGTTGTTGTCGGCTACCCCCCAAAATTGGGGGAAGTGCCTTTGGTATATGTATGTATATATATATATATATATATATATATATATATATATATATATATATATATATATATATATATATATATATATATATATATATGTATATATATATATATATATATATATATATATATATATATATATACATATATATATATATATATATATATATATATATGTATATATATATATGTTTGTGTGTGTGTGTGTGTGCGTGTGTATATATATATATATATATATATATATATATATATATATATATATATATATATATATATATATATATATATATATATATATATATGTTTATATATATAGACAATAATAATATTAACCCGCATGTTCTGATAAAAAACTTGAAAGTAGAGGATTGGCTTCAGTCATAGCATTCAATCGATGACCTATTTCAGGTAAGACCTATCTTAGCTAAGACAATGTTGAAAAGATAATAATGAGTTGATGCAGTTCTTGAGACCAATCTTGTCCAAACCTTAATCAAAGATAATTAGAAGTTATCGACCAAAATAAACTAAAAGCAACGCACACAATAAGGCTTTTAAGACTCAGCTAGCAACGTATGAAATAATGCCGTTGCTAAAAAGAGCTATTAGGAAAAAAGTATGATCTCCCTAGAATGAAATACTCAGTTATCTACTATGAGATTCAGGGCCTTTGTAACACGGTTTTTTCGCAATAATTTTTTATCTATGAATTTCATGAATGTAACGTTTCTTCAGAGTGCACATTATATCTACACATAAATTTTGACTATATTCTGCATTACGTAGGTTGAATAAAATTGGTACTTATAATAGTAAAAGTGACGTTTCTTGAAGACAGGCCAACTTACTCAGAGAAAAGGTTTCGAACGCATTCGTTAAGTAACTTATGACGGCCTTCCTTCCCTCTTTCTCGATCGATGATTGGCTATACGTAACGAAGGCTATACCTCTGCCAACAATGACACAAAAGTTTAAATAAAAGCAAAGCAGTACACCTTTATGAACTCTGAAACCTCTCCACTGATAATTGTCATAATGAACAAACCAACAAAATATGTTAATAAATACAAAAACACTTCGATTATTAGTCTAACTCCCAAAATAAGTTTCCTAAGAAATTACAGTCTACTTTATAGGTCACAATCAGATTGACAAGGTGTAGGGAATAGTTGGTAATTTTCAAAATCGTAGTTGACAAGCTTGATTTGATAACTGCTATATCCAATGTCAAGCAATTCTTATTTATTGTCTATATACCTACCTACCTATTTACTGGAAAAAAAAAATAGCCGGTACTGTATTTCGGCTTTAAACCTTCACCAATAATTATCGTCAGAATGATGACTTCATGAGGCTCCACCCACTTTGGCCTCGTTATAATTCAGGATAACACTGAAGGCTATCATGGGCCTTGTTGGATCAGCAAATTTAAATTCTGGCTATAAAAACTCATTTCTCGAGTAGTTGTCAGAAGTGCTAAATGATCCTCAAGGATCCCAGCAATTGGCCTAAACGTTTAATTCATGTATACTACTGTTGCGGGACTACTGCTACAGTAGTATTACTATGCTAGCACAGATACCCCACCCACATTTATGTATCGTTCAGCCATTCAGAAAGTCTTTGTCATGTTTTTTCACTGTGCAATAAGCCATGGCCTCCTCAGAAATTAAGTTTAACATTAGATGATAGGTTATTTCATTAAGCTGACAAATTATGGCAACTGGGAATGTTATTGCCGATGTTGAAACTAAAGATAAAGTATGGTATCATTCCTTCATTGCATTGTCATCTTTACTACTATTTGTTTTGCTACATGTAGTAATTGTTTTAAAGGATAAATGAATTATGTTCACTTTACTTCTATAAATTCCCATTAGATGTACAAATAAAACTCCTAAAACTATTCATGATTTATTTACAAAATGCAGTCATGCCCAAAACATAGCCAACACGGCCGTACGGCCTAAGAATAAGAAAAAAAAGATATCGGATGATCCGTTGGTCTGATGGAGAGTTTAGCAAAAAATTCTTATTTTAACAAAAATAGTTATAGGCCTATAAAGACTGTTTACATACAATCTCTCTCTCTCTCTCTCTCTCTCTCTCTCTCTCTCTCTCTCTCTCTCTCTCTCTCTCTCTCTCTCTCTCTTTTGGTGGCATAGTTAATAGTTAATGGAAATATTCAAAAGTCTGAATGACATTACAAGTATTATAATCATGTTACGCTAAATACAAATCAGACCATAGACATTGGATTTCAACTAGAAACTGAATGATTACCTATTCAGGCTATAGTAAATATGGCCGCGGGCTTTCTCTTGACTGTATAAAATTGCAAGTCGTAAGGCAAATGCAGTTTTGCAACCACGGGGGCAATTCCAAATCCTGCTAGCCATTCTTGACTGTTATGGGTTCCAGAGCCGATGGAACAAGGTGAATGGGTGTCTGGTGGATGGGCGGGGCAAAATTTTGTCAAAAGGTGTTTACATTGCTTACGTAATGAATGTTTTCGACTCTTGGCTCGTTATCACTGGCCATGGCGTCGGCTAGATCATTTTTGCTCTATATAAATTAAAACTATCGGGTTTAGGTTATTGATAATGCTGACAAAATTTGTGTGTGGTTGTAAAATATACATATATCAACTTTCAGCTACATCCGATGAATTGATAAGGAGCAAAGTCCAAAAAACCGTTTTACAGAGGCCCTGAATCTCATAGTAGATTCAATGACTTACGGTTATTTTCGCAATAACGTATAGTCATTTTGGATATAAAACTAACAATGTTGATGCAGCAAATATAAGACTTGATATATTCTTTCATACTTTTTTTTTATGAAAATCCAGGTTAATCTAAGAAAACACTGATTTTTTTTTCTTTTTTACGCACTTTGTTCCTGTGTTTTCATGTTTTTAAAAAATTGCCAGCATGTGGTAATTGCAAAAGACCATATGGAAATACTTGTTATTCCATATGAAGATGAATCTCTCTCTCTCTCTCTCTCTCTCTCTCTCTCTCTCTCTCTCTCTCTCTCTCTCTCTCTCTCTCTGTCATTCTAAACTTTCGATAAATTACTCGCATATATAAATTGCCAAAGAACGAATAATAAATGGAACAGACAATTGGAGCCAAAGAAAGTTTGTAGCTTATTTTAAATCCACAAAGGTCACGTATCAAGTCCAGTGAATTACTACTTTGAACACTGATATTGTTCACAATAGGGCTAATGATGATTATGAATATGTTATCAGGAACAGTAACACTAAAGGTGACATAGATACAATAATAATAATAATAATAATAATAATAATAATAATAATAATAATAATAATAATAATAATAATAATAATAATAATAATAATAATAATAAACGTATAAAATATAAGCTCTCTATGTAAGAGAGAGAGAGAGAGAGAGAGAGAGAGAGAGAGAGAGAGAGAGAGAGAGAGAGAGAGAGAGAGAGAGATAAACTTTGATTAAGAAAGGATCAATGTTCACAATAGGGCTAATGATGATTATGAATATGTTATCAGGAACAGTAACACTAAAGGTGACATAGATACAATAATAATAATAATAATAATAATAATAATAATAATAATAATAATAATAATAATAATAATAATAATAATAAACGTATAAAATATAAGCTCTCTATGTAAGAGAGAGAGAGAGAGAGAGAGAGAGAGAGAGAGAGAGAGAGAGAGAGAGAGAGAGAGAGAGATAAACTTTGATTAAGAAAGGATCAATGTTAGTGAAGTATTAGTCTATGTAATACTTCCCTGCCTCTCATTCATGCAATCCAGTCTTGAGCTGGAAGTCTTTCTGAACACTACTCTGCAACAGACGCGGCTAGAGGGCCTCAGCAACCTGGAATTACTGAAAGGTATGGCGTATTTGAACTCTGAAGAGCAAGTTAAGGATTTGCATGAACATCAATTGATTTGCAATAGATTTTACAGGTAGATTTATAGGTAGTAGGTTAGCCAGGACAAAAGCCACTCATTGAGATACTACTGCTAGAGAGTTAAGGGGTCCTTTGACAGGTCAGACAGTATTTTACTGGATCCTTCTCTCTCGTTACGGTTCATTTTTCCTTTACCTACACACACACCGAATAATCTGGCCTATTTACATATTCTCCTCTGTTCACATGCACCTGACAACTCTGAGATTACCAAACAATTTTTCTTCTCTCAAGGGGTTAACTACTGCACTGTAATCGGTCAGTGGTCACTTTCCTATTGGTTTTGGTAGACTCTTCTAGCTCTTCTAGGAGAAGGACACTCCGAAATCAAACCATAGTTCTCTAGTCTTGGGTAGTGCCATAACCTCTGTACCATGCTCTTCACTGTCTAGGGTTAGAGTTTTCTTGCTTGAGGGTACACCTAAGCACACTCCTCTATCTTATTTCTCTTCCTCTTGTTTTGTTAAAGCTTTTATAGTTTATATAGGAAATATTTATTTTAATGTTATTTGTATTCTTAAAACAATTAATTTTGTCCTTGTGTCCTTTCCTCACTGGGCTGTTTTCCCTGTTGGAGCCCCTGGGCTTATGGCATCCTACTTTTTCAACTAAGGGTGCAGCTTAAATGAGAATAAATGGAATAAATTCCATTGTGTAAAACATTGAACTAAAAACTGGCACCTTCTGAAGAATTTCAAAGAATCTGGGAAACTAAAGATTTTGGAAGGAATTTTAAAAAAAAAATTCGGAACTTTGGAAATGATTTCAATTCCTATACAAAAGATTTTAAAATGTTTGAAAGGAATATAAAGCTAAACATTATACCTTTTTGATGAAAAATCTACTGGATGAGTTTTTCACGGTTTAATAGAAAAAAAGTTCACACGATAGAGTGAAATTAGTAAGAAAATTGTTATCAGAAAAAGGTTTAAACGATTTTTATATGAGCATTCATTCAGATTTTAGAGATTATTACATTGTATAGCTTTTGCTAATCACCATTTTTTGGTTGCAATCACCATATTTTATAGAATTGCACTCGCTAACATATCTAGTTTCATATTTTCTTTTTATATCATAGTAAACTCTGAAGCAAGATAAGGATATGAAATAAGAATGAATCAATAAATGCCTAGATATTATTATTATTATTATTATTATTATTATTATTATTATTATTATTATTATTATTATTATTATTATTAGCTAAGATATAACCCTAATTGGAAAAGCAAAATGCTATAAACCCAACAGCTCTACAGGGAAAAATATCCCAGTAAGGAAAGCAAATAAAGGAAATAAATAAACGATATTAAAAATAATGAACAACTAAAATATCTTAAAAACATTAACAACTATAAAAGAAATATATCATATATAAACTATAAATTAACTTATTATTATTGTCAAAATTATCAAAATTATTA
>NC_090731.1:16023962-16043962 GCF_036898095.1 Palaemon carinicauda | reverse complement strand
CATGTGCTTTATTTCCACATTTTTTCTCTCCATATCTTTCATAATTCTCTACACTATTACTCTGCAGCCATTCTTCAAAAGCCCTCTTTTTCTCTTACACTTTTACCTTCACTCCTTCATTACACCATTAACTGCCCTTCCTCATGCTGCCTCCAACAAACTTCTTGCCACACGCATTACTTGCAATCCCAACTAAAGTTTCTTTTACTAACTTCCACTTCTCCTCTAAATTACCAGTTTTTCTTACTTTCACTCTGCCATATGCCATTTTCAACCATTCTTGATATTTACTTTTATCCCCGATTTTATTAGCTCTAAAACCCTCACTAGCTCCCGTTTATATCCCCCTACTCTATTTACCCACTCTTTTGCTAACACTGATTTTCCTTCCACCAAAAAATGATCAGTCACACCATTAGCCATAGCCCTAAACACATGCATGTCTTTCAACATTCCAAACATTCTTTTAGTTATCAACACATATTCCATTAACACCCTTTTTACCACTCTTCCATTTGCCACTCTTACCTATGAATACGTTTTTTTATCTTTCTTTTTGAAAAAGCAAGAAATTATCACTATCTCTGGCTCAACACACATATATACCATTCTTTCACCACTCTCATTTTTACCTGGTACGCCATACTTCCCAATGACACCTTCTACCTCTCCAGCGCCCACTCTAGCATTTAAGTCACCCATGACAACTACATAATTCATTCTACCTAGTCCTCCTACTAACCTGGTCAATTCATTCCAGAACTCATTCTGCTCTTCTTCACTTTTCTCACAACCTTGCCCATACGCACTGACAAAAGCCCAACATTCCCTACCCAACCTAACCCTTACCCACATTAACCTAGATGATATCTCCTTCCATTCCACTACTTTACCTGTCATCCATTCACTCAGCAACAAAGCCACGCCCTCTCTTTTTCTTCCCCTTTCAATCCCAGACACTTTACCAGACATTTCACCAAACATCACTTCACCCTTCCCTTTTATCTTTGTCTCATATAAGGCCAATATATTCATCCTTCTATTCCTAAACATATTTCCAATCTCACATCTTTTACTCTCTATCGTATTACATCCACGCACATTCAGACACCCCAAAACTAGAGTGCAGGGAATAGTCACTCTCCCCCCAGCTCCACCTCTTTGATACGTTATGATATTTTAAGATATTTAAGATATATTAAGATATTTTATTTTAATTGTAAGTTCTTCTCTTATAGTTTTCTTTTATCCTTTCCTCATTGGGTTGTTTTTTCTCTTGTTGGAGCCCTCTGGCTTATAGCTTCCAGCTTTCTGGACTAGGGTTGTAGCTTAGCAATCAGTAATAGTAATATTGATAGTAATAAGTATTGTATCGGCTACCATTCCATTTATAAGGAGTTTCCATATTTATGTCCCGAAATGTTTAGTTCTCATAAATTCTTATGATCTTCAATAGCGTAGCTTTATTGAAAGGAAAATTATCAATATCTTTCTTGTCTACATACACGTTTTCGCATGTAGAAATCCTGGAATAAATGTTGAGGTTAAGGAGTGATATTACGGTCACCAACCCGTGAAAGATAGTAACAAAGTAGGGTAGAAATTACGGTCGCATGTATTTTACTGAAATAAAGCTGAGATCAGTATATTTTTTTACGGAGAATTTCCGATACCTAAGTCCCTATGATAAACAGCTTAGCTCCTGGGTTCAACAACTATGCAAGTATCCATAGCATTATTATGTCTTTAAGGTAAAAACAATATTTTCTTCAACGTATAGATAGATTTAATGTAGAAAAATATTCGAAAACTTAAAAGGCAGACTAAACCAAATGACCATTCATCTTCGCCTTAAGTAGACTTTTACTCGTTTTCTTGCTTGAGGATACACTTGGGCATGCTATTCTATGTAGTTTATGTATGCAAGATCTAATTTAATGCTGTTATTCTCTAACATATTCTATTTTGATTTTGTATTATTCCTCTTGTAGTTAAGTTATTTCTTTTCTTCTTTTTCTCACTGGGCTGTTTTTTCTTGTTGAAACCTTTGAACTTAAAGCAGCTTGCTTTTCCTATTAGGGTTATAGCTTAGCTTGTAATAATAATAATAATAATAATAATAATAATAATAATAATAATAATAATAATGTCCGTTGATTTACAGCCTTACTCCGGCATGGAAAGCTGTTGACAAAAGCGAGATAACCGGGTACAGCTCAGTATATTCTGTGGGTCATGCCTGGTGGAGGCTTGACATGGCCACTTTTCGTCATGTACATAAGATTGATATTTTACCTCGCTGGAAGGGTAACCACGCAAAGGACTTCCAGGATGTAGAAGTGAGTATCGTGACTATAATTATTTCATCTCTCTGAATAATAGAAATGATTTATTTTACTTGATTCTCCAGTTGGATTTGATTTTTATGTTATAGATTTCATCTCTTCCTTTGTCTCTTTGGTATGTTTCAAGCTATTTTTTTTTTTTTCATTTTCTATAAATTAGCTTATTATTGTCTTAGATTAGTCACACATTTCAACAAGAACATCCGTACTGACAAGGAGGAAATTTGATGAATTATTCTAATATTTGTGAATTTAGAGTCACTAGGAACTTGCAATACTTAATCACTATTTAATTCAATGAATACAAAGGACATCAGTTACATTTCAATTGAATATAAATAGTATAATTTCGCTGTTATTATTTAGTTTCAAGAATAAAGGGATATGGGTGACTTCCAGAATAAGAGAGTTAAGCTAGACGGAATTCCACGAGGCTCCAAGATTATAAAAGTGAGATTAAAAGGAAAATATAAAATACTAGAGGGCTACTCAGTACAGAGCATACCTTCTGTTGACCATTAGCTTGACCTTGACCTTGGTCTTTGGCCTAAGACTTTCAAAAGAGAATCACTTTCATGTCTCAAAATAAAAATAGTCCTTGAAAGTTTCACTAAAGTAAAATTGGGTCCAGGAAGTTGTTCACAAACAAACAAAGACACAAACATCGGGGGAAAACAAAACCTCCTCTCCAACTTCGTTGGCGGAGATAATAACTTTGAACGAAATACGAGAAAAGCAAAAATTTTCTGGTAGAATAATCTAAGAAAACTGAAATTTTCGTAGCATATTTACAATTTAGCTCAATCTACAGTTTGTCATTATTCGTAAAAAGAAAAAAAAAATGCTGAAAAGAAATGAACTAGATTAAGGAAAATGGGTTATCCTGATATCCTAAAGGAATATACTTATATTTCTGGACTTACGTCAAAACTTCTTCCGGAGAGAGAGTTAAAATTTCTTCAAGAAAATCGTAGCCAGGATTAATTTGTTAACAATTAAGTCGATTGCTTCAGGATTGGCTGAAAACTTATATGCACGAGATCGCTATCAAAATGACCATTACTTTAATTAAATCAGAGTAATAAAAGTTCTAACACAGAAAATCTACGTGGACTAACATACCAGTTATATCTGGATTCAATTGGGGTTTAACAAACCCCAAATCTTTACTTTTGAAAATTACTTTGAAGATTTGAAGACCATCGCAGAAGTAATTTAAATTTAGTTCATATTTTAAATCCTTATTTTATACCAAAGTTTCGTGAGCATTCCGATTGAATGTGTTTTAATTAAAGTCCTCGAAGGAAAGTACTATTACCTAATTGATAATTATAATAATCATAATAATTTTATCAAATCCAATAATAAAAATAATTTTATTAACTTTAGCAATAACAGGAATTTTAATAGTTTTATTAAGCTATATTTGAACCAAAAATTTTGCTCCTAGTTGGATACCCAGCAATAACTATGTGTCAATACTTTAAAATCTTATAAAATCCTTTAAGATTATTGCTTTATACGTCAAAGAGCAATTGAAGATGGTTTAGCTTTTAATTCACACAATCTACCTTTTCACAATCCTAAATGTGTATAGTAATGTATTCCAAAGATGAAGAGTAGGACTATTTCTAAATATAGAATAATTTGTTGAAAAAATTAATCGTTATAACATTTTCTCATAACATCGCCTAATAAAGCACTAATTTTTTTCCTTGTCTCGTTGTCTTTTTTTTTTCTCTCTCTCGCTCATTTATTCCAGAAAATTACTCCTAAAGAGGACATTCACAATTCTTTTTTTTCTCCTTTTTCCTCTGTTGATATTCAACTCCCTGAAAATCTACCTTCTTCTTCTTCCTATGTCCTTTCAGTTCCGAGTAGGTTCAACGGACTCAACCAACGGCGACTTCTCTTCCTGGACACTATTCGCCCATTACATAGGACCTTATACAGAGGAAGAGGGACGACTGGTATACACTTCGGAACAAGGCATATATGGTCGGTATATAAGCGTCCAAAGAGGAGTGAATGTTACAGTAGGAGGTTTGAAAATTCTCGATTTTCTTGTTTACGCAAGAGCTCATTAAACACACTGGGTAGCGCCATAGCCTCTGTACAATGGCTTACCATTTTCTTGGAGTAGAGTTCTCTTGCCTGAGGGTACAATTGGGCACACTATTCTATCTTATTTTTCTTCCAATATTTTTTTTAGATTTTTAGTTTATTTACAATGAGATTCAGGGCCCTTGTAACACGTTTTTTTCGCAATAACTTTTTTTCTATGAATTTCATAAACATAACGCTTATTCAGAATGCACATTATATCTACACATAAATTTTGACTATATTCTGCATTACGTAGGTTGAATAAATTTGGTACTTTATTAAGTAAAAGTGACGATTTTTGAAGACGGGCCAACTTACTCAGAGAAAAGGTTTCGAACGCACTCGTTACGTAACTTATGATGGCATTTCTTCTCTCTTTCTCGATCGATGATTGGTTATACGTAACGAAGGCTATACCTCTGCCAACAATAACACGAAAGTGTAAATAAAAGCAAAGCAGTACACCTTTATGAACTCTGAAACCTCTCCACTGAGAATTGTCATAATGAACAAACGAACAAATTATGTTAATAAATACAAAAACACTTCGATTATTTGTCTAACTCCCAAAATAAGTTTCCTAAGAAATTACAGTCTACTTTATAGGTCACAATCAGATTGACAAAGTGTATGGAATAGTTGGTAATTTTCAAAAACGTAGTAGACCAGCTTGATTTGAAAACTGCTATATCCAATGTCAAGCAATTTTTATTCATTGTCTATCTACCTACCTATTTACTGTAAAAAAAAGAAAGCCGGTACCGTATTTTGGCTTTAAACCTTCAATAATTATCGTCAGAATGATGACTTCAAGAGACTCTACCCACTTTGGCCTCGTTATAATTCAGGATAACACTGAAGGCTATCATGGGCATTGTTGGATCAGAAAATTTCAATTTTGGCTATAAAAACTCATATCTCGAGTAGTTGTAAGAAGTGCTAAATGATCCTCAAGGATCCCAGCAGTTGGCCTAAACGTTTAATTCATGTATACTACTGTTGCGGCTATACTGCTACAGTAGTATTACTAGGCTAGCACAGATACCCCACCCACATTTATGTATCGTTCCGCCATTCATAAAGTCTTTGTCATGTTTTTTCACTGTGCAATAAGCCATGGACTCCTCAGAAATTAAGTTTAACATTAGATGATAGGTTATTTCATTAAGCGGACAAATTATGGCAACTGGGTATGTTATTGCCGATGTTGAAGCTAAAGATAAAGTATGGTATCATTCCTTCATTGCATTATCATCTTTACTACTATTTGTTTGGCTACATGTAGTAATTATTTTAAAGGATAAATGAATTATGTTCACTTTACTTCTATAAATTCCCATTAGATGTACAAATAAAACTCCTAAAACTATTCATGATTTATTTACAAAATGCAGCCATGCCCAAAACATAGCCAACACGGTCGTATGGCCTAAGAAGAAGAACAAAAATTATATCGGATGATCCGTTGGTCTGATGGAGATTTTAGCACAAAAAATATTATTCTAACAAAAATAGTTATATAAAGACTGTTTACATACAATCTCTCTCTTTCTTTCTCTCGTGGTGGCATAGTGAATAGTTAATGGAAATGTTCAAAAGCCTGAATGACATTACAAGTATTATAAGCATGTTACGCTAAATACAAATCAGACCATAAACATTGGATTTAAACTAGAAACTGAATAATTATCTATTCAGGCTATAGTAAATATGGCCACGGGCTTTTTCTTGACTGTATAAAGTTGCAAGTCGTAAGACAAATGCAGTTTTGCAACCACGGGGGCAATTCCAAATCCTGTTAGCCATTCTTGACTGTTATGGGTTTCAGAGCCGATGGAAGAAGGTGAATAGGTGTCTGGTGGATGGGCGGGGCAAAATTTTGTCAAAAGATGTTTACATTGCTTACGTAATGAATGTTTTCGACTCTTGGGTCGTTATCACTGGCCATGGCGTCGGCTAGATCATTTTTACTCTATAAAAATTAAAACTATCGAGTTTAGGTTATTGATAATGCTGACAAAATTTGTGTGGTTGTAAAATATACATATGTCAACTTTCAGCTACATCTGATGCTTCGATAAGGAGCAAAGTCCAAAAAACCGTGTTACAGAGGCCCTGAATCTCATAGTAGGAAAGATTTGTTTTATTGTTAATTCTTTCAAAATATTTTATCTTAAAAGTTCATTACTCCAAAATTGAACCATTGTTCTCTGGTCTTTGATAGTGATATAACTTCTGTACTATGGCCTTCCACTGTCTTGGGGTAGAGTTTTCTTGCTTGAGGGTGCATTAGAGCACACTATTCCCTCCTATTTTCCTTTCTGTTTTTTTTTTTTTTTTTAGCTTTTTTAGTTTATTCATGAAAGACTTGCTTTAATTTCATATTTCTTAAAATACTATATCTTGAATGTTCATTACTTTAAAATCAAACCATTGTCCTCTATGTCCTCTGGTGTTGGGTAGCACCTTAGCCTCTATATTATGGCCTTCCACTGTCTTGGGTAGAGTTCTCTTGCTTGAGGGTACTCTTGGGCACACTATTCTATCTTACTTCTCTTCCGCTTTTTTGAATTTTTTTCTTATATATATAGAAAAGATTTATTTTAGTGTTATTGTTCTTAAAAATATTCTATTTTGATTGTTCATTACTTCTCTTGCAGTTTATATATCTCTTTATTTCCTTTCTTCACTGGGCTATTTTCCCAGTTGGAGCCCTTGAGCTTATAGCACCCTGCTTTTCCAACTAGGGTTGCAGCTTTGCAAGTAATACTAATAATCATCGACATCATTATTTTCACCATCTCCTCTTACGACTATTGACGCAAAGGGCCTCAGTTAGATTTCACCAGTCGTCTCTACATTGAGCTTTTAAATCAATACTTCTCCATTCATCATCTTTTATTTCACGTTTTATAGTCCTCAGCCATGTAGGCTTGGGTGTTCCAACTCTTCTAGGGCATTGTGGAGCCAAGTTAAATGTTTGCTGAACTATTCTCTCTTGGGGAGTGCGTAAAGCATGCCCAAACCATCTCCATCTACCCCTCACCTTGATCTCATCCACATATGGGACTTGAGTAATCTCTCATATAGTTTCATTTCTAATCCTGTCCTACCATTTAACTCCCAATATTCATCTCAGGGCTTTGTTCTCTAATCTACAAAATCTTTTGGATATTACTTCATTGCCATACTACGACTCATGTCCATACAGTAACACCGATCTCATTAATCTGATGTATAGACTGATTTTTATATGTAATTTCAGGCAATTCTTTTTCCAAATTTTATCTAACTTAGTTATTGTCTGATTCGCTTTTGTTTTTCAATCTTTCTTTTAATTCCAATTCTAAGGGCCTTGTATTAGAGATTTAAATGATCTCACCTTATTAATCCTGCCTTCTTAATAATAATAATAATAAGCTCTCTAGTACTGATCCTTATGTGAAATTTAATAATAACAATATGTGGTTCTTGTTATAATATTGTTTGGAAAATATATTGATGTCTCAAAAAACCATTCGTAATTGACTAATCAAGTTCTTTTTGGTATGGTAATGGTAGTAAAGGATAGTAAGACGGAAGTGGATTGATTGATTGATTGGGAATTTCCTGGCATCCAGACATATCAGGTATTGATGCTACCCGTCTAGAGTGGGACAGAAAGTAGAAGAGACATGAAGAGTTTTCATTTGACATATTAGGTTTTTTTTTTTTTTTTTTTTTTTTTTTTTTTATTCTTATATATCACACTCATCATGTATATGGGAAGTGATTTATATTAGTGTGTGCTTTATGGAAGTGTAAATATTACTTGCATAAAGTGTGCTTTTATAAAAACTAGAATAACTTGGAGTGAACCTAGAATAATCTATAGCTTAAAAATAGTTTGCATATTTGATAATTGAAGTTTTTGCATTTGATATCACACTGATCATGTATATGGGAAGTAATCTATTTCAGTGTGGATTTGTAGAAATTGAATTTTTTTTTGCATAAAGTTTGATGCTAAAAAAGACTGAATTGACTTTGAGTGAACTTACAATTAATCAATAACTTCAAGAGAGTTTGTATACGTGATAGTTTATATATTTTTGGTCTTTTTGCATTTTCTATCACACTGATCATATATATTGAAAGTAAGCTACTTTAGTGTGTGTTTTTGGAAGTGGAAATATATTTTGCATAAAGTGGGCTCTTATGAAAAACTAGATTAACTCTGAGTAGACCTAGAATAATCAATAGCTTCAAGATAGTTTGCCTATTTGATATTTTTAAGTATTCTTGCATTTTCTATCACACTGATCACATATATGGGAAATGAATTATTTCATTGTGTGTTTGTAGAAATTGAGATATTTCTTGCATAAAGTATGATGCTATAAAAGACTGGATTAACTTTGAGTGAACCTAGAATAATCAAGAGCTTCAAGATAGTTTGCATATTTCATAGTTTATGTTTTTTGGCATTTTCTATCACACTGGTCACATATAAGGGAAGTAAATCAATTTATTGGGCGTTTGTAGAAGTGAAAATATTTCTTGCATAAAGAGTGCTTTTATAAAAAACTAGATTAACTTTGAGTGTATATAGAGTGATTAATAATTCCAAGGTATTTTGTAGACTATAGATGTGTTTATGTGTTTTGCACAAATAACTTCATACTTTCTCACTTTGATCACTAGTTAATAAATAAGGTATATATAGCAATAAATTATGATTAGAGTAAAGTAATGAAATGATAAAATGTTTATATCATAGGATGGAACGTTGTAATGGAAGATATGGAAATAAAAACAAAGGCCCTGTCCTCTGTGTTTCAATTTCTCGAAAATTATGCAACAATTATTGTACACCAAAATTTAAGGTAAGACAACAAGCATATGAATTATTAAATGCAACGTAGACTCAATAAATTAACAATTAAAAGTTTCACTAAGGTGGGGAACTAAAATAAACTGAACTAGGTAAGAGAAAAACCATGAACTATGATGTACGTCCCTGGCCAAAGTATAACCATTTTCCTTATGATGACGTAAGCCGGGCATGATTCTAACCTATCATTTTTCCTTTCTTGACCCATCTGATTTACTGTATATTCATCTATGCTACTTTTATATGGCCTTTCGCTGTCAATTTTTGGCTGAGAAATATCCCTTATAGTATGCGTTTTTACATTGTCTAATCGACCTACTTTACTTCCAACATGGTATTCAATGTCTTCCTCTGAACTATCATTTTTCTCTTGTTCCTTTTTTTCCTTCAAAAATTTTTACTTTCTATTGTAATCCCGTCACAATCCATTTCTCGGCTACATTCAATAACCAAGAGGTTGTTGTTCATGTCAATCAATTTCATCAAAAAGCTGTTTTCCATTTCAATTAATATCATGAAAAAGCGGTTGTCCATGTCAATCAATTTCATGAAAAAGCCGTTGTCCATGTCAATCAATTTCATGAAAAAGCTGTTGTCCATGTCAATCAATTTCATGAAAAAGCCGTTGTCCATGTCAATCAATTTCATCAAAAGCCTGTTGTCCATACCAGTCAATTTCATCAAAAGCCTGTTGTCCATATCAGTCATCTCTTCAAAAGGGTGTTGTCCATATCAACAAATTTCATCAAAAAGCTCTTGTACATGTCAATCAATTTCGTCAAAAAGCTGTCGTGCATGTCAATCAATTTCATCAAAAAGCTCTTGTCCATGTCAATCAATTTCATTAAAAAGCTGTTGTCCAAGACAATCCATTTCATCAAAAACTGTTGTTCCTGTCAATCAATTTCATGAAAAGGCTATTGTCCATGACAATCAATTTCATTGAACAGATGTGGTCCATGACAATAAATTTGACCAAAAAGCTGTTGTAGGTGTCAATCAATGTCATCAAAAAGTTGTTGTCTATGTCAATCAATTTCATCAAATGAGATAATACAAGAAAGATAAAGGATGAACAAGCACCAGGTATACAAGGCATGAGGCAAGCAGGAAAATATATTCAGGTGATTTTCATTGAAATATCTCTTTAAGAAACGCACTTTAAATATTTTCGATTGATTGACAAATGGAATATTGATAGTTAAGTCTTTTGCTAGTAGTAGCAGTAGTAGTAGTAGTAGTAGTAGGTATTATAGCAATAGCAGTAGTAGTCGTAGTAGTAGTAATGGTAGTAGTAGTAGTAGCAGCAGCAGCAGTAGTAGTAGGCTTAATAGCAATACTAGTAGTAGTAGTAGTAGTAATAGTAGCAGCAGCTGAAGTAGTAGTAGGCATAATAGCAATACTTCTAGTAGTAGTAGTAGTAGTAGTAGTAAGTATAGACCTAATTAGTAGTAGTAGCAGGTATAATAGGAATAATAGTAGTAGTAGTAGTAGTAGCCTTCTTATATCAAAGACATTGAAGTATTTCATGAAACTCTTGGCTCTTGCAAGAACACCTGATCACTCTGTTTCACATATCAGATTTCTGCAAGCTACTTTGAAAGAATTATTCATTGGAGATATTGAATCAAAAACTAACAAAGACCAATCTATCTAAATTCCATTTAATTGTGCCATTCATTTTTCTTTCACTGTCTTGGGTTAGAGTTCTCTTGCTTGAGGGTACACTCGGGCACACTATTCTATCCTATTTCTCTTCCTCTTGTTTTGTTTAGGTTTTTATACTTTATATAGGAGACATTTATTCTTATGCTGTTACTGTTCTTAAAATATTTGATTTTTTCATGTTTCCTTTCTGCACTAGGCTATTTTTCCCTGTTGAGGCCCCTGTGCTTATAGCATTCCGCTTTTCCAACTAGGATGTAGCTTAGGAATTAAAAGTAATAATAAAAATAATAATAATAATAATAATGACCTCGGGTTATGCTTGAAATGAGACAGTGAAAGCCCTACCAGGTACAAGGCCTCCACCATCAAGGCCTACGTCCGCAGAGCCCTCTCACACTGCTCCTCTTGGGCTGCCACACACAAAGAACTCGACCGAGTCGCCCAGGTCCTGGTGAACAATGGCTACTCTAATAGACAAGTTAGCCGTGAAATAAAGCTAGCCATGGACACCTGGTACCAGGGTGAATACCCAACCGTGAACACCACAACTACCATCAACCTTTACTATAAAGGGTTCATGCATCGAGATTATCAAAAGGATGAAAAGGCCATGAGAGACATAATAAAGAGTCACGTCTCCCCTGTGGATAAAAACACAGAGGTCAAGTTGACTATTTATTATCAAAATAACAAAACGAGGTCTCTCATCATGAGGAACAACTCAGCCCGGCCGACTCAGGATATTCTCAAACAGACCAACGTGGTCTATTCCTACTTATGCCCTGTTCCAGGATGCTCTGGACGTTACACAGGAATGACCACAATGCGTCTGCCAAAGAGACTATCTTGTCATGTCCAACAAGGTGCAATAAAAGCTCATGCCCTCCACGTCCACAATAACAACATCAAACGAGAGGAAATAATCAAGAACACCGAGATCATAGGCTGTGCTCCTGATAGCAGGAGACTTCGCATACTTGAGGCTCTTCTTATTCAGAGAGAAAAGCCGACTCTCAACACTACCCAGGAAATGTTCCTCCTCCCCTCCTGTTGAAGGAACAACACAAGGAAAAATAACCCAACCAACCATGACAACCCAACAGATTAAGACATAAACAACCCCAACAGCATTGATCAGCGACAGGATAGCCTGCCTAGCCTACATACCCTCTTGGCGAGCGCTCCCGCCAATTAGAGCCCAACTTCCATAGGAAAAGATGGTGACTCAACACCCAGGACTGAGTGGGATGGCAGTCTGACTGTACTACAGCCTCTCTCGGCGAGTGGCTTAGCCAATGAGGATCAGCCATTCTATTTGCTCCGCCTACGACGCTCGAGGTAGCCAATGAAAAATTCGCTGCCTCCCTGACTAAGCCAGAATTGCCATATATAAGGATGTAGCTCTCATTTTTTTCCTTTACGGGCTGCCCAGCGGCAAGAGCCCGTCTCTTACATAAGGTAAGACAATCTACACAGACACACACACACACACACACATCGTTTCCAGCACTAGAGCCTGAGGAAGGGAGACAGCACTCCCGAAATGCGTACACTTTACCTGAATTGGGAATTTTACATGATTTGTGAATCTTACCTAATTTGTGAATTTTATATTAATACCTTGACTCGCCAATTATTCCTGAATTTGACCACCCATCATGAAGGATGAATTTTTCTCAGTTACTGCCTGTATGCAGTAGTCCTGAAAAGAAGATAATTAGAGCCATCAAGAAGACGGAGTATAAGATCAATGCAACTCAGGCAGCCATTATTTTCAACAAAACTTGCCTGAAAGAGGGTCAACTACCAAAATAAACAACAACAACAACAACAACAATAATAATAATAATAATAATAATAATAATAATAATAATAATAATTAGACTCCCTGATCCATACGAATTAATGCTAAGATTGTCAATGAATATTAATTTTTGGTGATTACAGACATACGTATTACATTCATTTCGTAAATCATAATAAATTTACAAACAGGTTCAGATGAATTCAATTTACATACTTTAGTAATTTGAATTCCATTATTCATGCTGACTCCTAGCATGAAATACATATTTGCCTTTATATTTCCCCAATTAGACACTGAACCATAAAACTCTACATATTTCCAACATCAAGGCATAGAGAGAGAGAGAGAGAGAGAGAGAGAGAGAGAGAGAGAGAGAGAGAGAGAGAGAGAGAGACTAATTTTTAAGCAGAAGATCAGTGTTTTTTGCGTATGAATTTTCTGTGTTGGCTACAACTGTTAAAACCTGCTTTATGTTACAAATTTAGAGATGCTCTATCGTAGTGGAAATGGGATTATTTCGAATATAAATGGATGGATTCAATAAAAATACGTAGATCGAGTAATTGAGTAACAAAATTGTCCTTTGAGAGTCCGGATGAAAAGGTAACAGTAGTTTTATATCGATGGAGCACGGAGATGCTTTTCCCTTACATGAATTTCACGTTGAGTCCATATTTTAAGAGTTAGAGAGAATAGGTCATTATTATTATTATTATTATTATTATTATTATTATTATTATTATTATTATTATTATTATTATTATTATTATTATTATTAGCTAAGCTACAACCATAAATGGGAAGACAAGATGCTTAAAGCACAATGGCTCCAACGCTATCATATATATATATATATATATATATATATATATATATATATATATATATATATATATATATATATATATATATATATATAACTTATCAGTCACAAAACTGCACGTGACAAATATTAAAGGGTAAAATCCACAAGAAACAGGAAAGGAAAAGACCAGGTACCAAGCGCTTTCGTGTATTACGTACACTTCTTCAGGGTACAAAGTGAAATAGAAAATAAAATCATACAATAAAGAAACCTTCCAAAACTGAAATAAAAGCCACAAACTAGCAAAGCATCATCAATATGCTAAAATAACAAACAGTCGTTAAAAATGAATAAACAATTGTAGTTTAAAATAGAATACTAGTAATAAAACAATCGTTAAACTAAATGTTTACATTGTACTTCCTTACAATTTCATTAACAAGATGAGTGTCTAGTTTAAAAAGACCAGAACTGATATTTAAAATTTGATTATTAAAATATTTAATAAAAGCAGATTCAATAATATTTCTTTTAACAGGATTTTTACAAAATAAAATCTCTGAGGAGTTTTCCCAGTCAATACAGTGGTTAAAATCGTTCATGTGGACAAACAAGGCACTAGACATTTGTCCTGTCCTAACTGCATATCGATGTTGTTTAATTCGGTTGTTAAGCAATTTTCCGGTTTGACCCACATATTTCTTGTCGCAACCAGTACATGGAATTATGTAAATAGAGCCACTATTATAATTTGGAGAATTATTTATTAGGACATTCTTTGTTCCAGTGTTTTCATGTTTTTGATAAATTGCCAGCATATGATAATTGCAAAAGACCATATAAAAATACTTGTTATTTCTTATGTAGTTGAATCTCTCTCTCTCTCTCTCTGTCTCTCTCTCTCTCCTGCTCAACTTTCGATAAATTGCTAGCATAAGGCAATTGCTAAAGAATGAATAATAAATGGAACTGACACGTGGAGCCAAAGGAAATTTTGTATCTTACTTTAAATCCACGAAGGTCACGTATCAAGTCCAGTGAATTATTACTTTTTTATTAACGTTTGAACACTGATATTGTTAATAATAGTACTAATGATGAATATGAATGTTATCAGGAATAGTAACACTAAATGTGAAAATAATAATAATAATAATAATAATAATAATAATAATAATAATAATAATAATCATGTATAAAATATAAGTTCTCTATGTAAAGGGAGAGAGAGAGAGAGAGAGAGAGAGAGAGAGAGAGAGAGAGAGAGAGAGAGACGCAAGAAATAAAAAACTTTGATTAAGAAAGGATCAATATTGGTGAAGTATTAATCTATGCAATACTTCCCTGCCTCTCATTCATGCAACCCAGTCTTGAGCTGAAAGTCTTTCTGGACACTCTACTCTGCAACAGACGCGGCTAAAGGTCCTCAGCAACCTGGAATTACTGAAAGGTATGGCGTATTTGAACTCTGAACAGCAAGTTAAGTATTTGCATGAACATCAATTGATTTGCAATAAATTTTACAAGTAAATTTACAGGTATTAGGTTAAGCAAGGCACCAACCACCCATTGAGATATTACTGCTAGAGAGTTATGGGGTCCTTTGACAGGCCAGACAGTACTACATTGGATCCTTCTCTCTCGTCACGGTTCATTTTTCCTTTGCCTAAATATACACCAAATAGTCTGGTCTATGTACATATAATTCTTCTCTGTTCTCCTACACCTGACAACAATGAGATCAACAAACAATTTTTCTTCTCTCAAGGGGTTAACTACTGCACTGTAATCGGTCAGTGGTCACTTTCCTCTTATTGAGGATAGAAGAGCCTCTTTAGCTGAGGTAAACAGCTCTTCTGGGAGAAGGACACTCCGAAATCAAACCATTGTTCTTTAGTCTTGGGTAGTGCCATAACATCTGTACCATGGTCTTCTTCTGTCTTGGGTTAGAGTGTTCTTGCTTAAGGGTTCAGTTGGGCACACTATTCTATCTTATTTCTCTTCCTCTTGTTTTTTTAAAGATTTATAGTTTTTTATAGGAAATATTTATTTTAATGTTATTTCTGTTCTTGAACCAATTGATTTTTTCCTTGTTTCTTTTATTCACTGAGTTCTTTTTACCTGCTGGAGCCCATGGGCTTATAGCATCCTGCTTTTCCAACTAGGGTTGCTGCTTAGCATTTGATAATAATAATAATAATATGATGAGAATTAATGGAATAAATTTCATTATGGAAAACTTTGAAAATAACTTAAACCTTTTGAAAAATCTTAAAGCATCTGGGAAGTTAAAGATTATGGAAGGAATTAAAAAAAATCAGGAACTTTGGAAATGATTCAAATTCCTTTTTAAAAGGTTTTAAAATGTTTGAAAGGAGTTTAAAGGCTTACATTTTACCTTTTGATGGGGAATATACTGGATGAGTTTTTCAAAGGGAATTGGAAAAAAGTTCCCGAAATAAAGTAAACTTAGTAAGAAAATTTTTATAAGCAAATGCTTTAAACGATTTTGATATGTGCATTCATTAAGATTTTAAAGATTCTTATTCTCTACAGCCTTTAATAAATACAAAGATAAGGATATGAAATAAGAATGAATTGATAAATACTTAGATATGATTTAATGTATTCATTTTTCCTAAGCTTTATTATAAGACTTTTCTTTACTGATCAACTAATGTGCAATTTTCATGTTTACTCGGATAATTTTAGCTACATATAGATTTCATGACTTCAATTTTGTTAATTAAATTACATTGTATAACGAGTGATAACCAAAAGGATATTGTATTGGCAGAAGAAGGTGTAGCTGAATAACGTTAAACCTGATTCGGAAGGAAAATCAAAGTTATAACTCTCGACCTCTAACATTTCCCAGAACTAAGGATATAGCATGATATAGTGGATATGAACAAATGACTACTATGACGTTTCTATGGCTAGTATCAATACAAAAATTGGTATGAATGTATTTCATGTAACACCCATCAAACTAATCGTAAATTAATTGGATATCTGTAAAACTCTGGGAGTAATTTGCGGCTCCTCATTGATTTTTTAACTAAAAATCGTCACTTCCAAACAAAAGTGACAGCCAAGGCATGCTTATAGCAGGTATGGAAATGAAAAAAGGGCAGAAACAAAGCTTACATATATTACTTAAAATTTTATGTGTATATAATCATCGGTATAGGAGTTATTGACTCCGCCCCCGAAAATATCAGCTGCCCCCACCCCTCCACCCCCACCCCGACACCCACATTCTCTCCGAAATCTATGGTTAAGGCAATGTTTCCCAACCCTGGGGTAAATTACCCCCGTGGGGTAATAGACCTGTATTTTTGGGGTAATCAAGATGTTCTGAAATTGAGATATTCACATTCCCATAATTATTGCCATAATTCATACACAAACCCAGAATAGAGAAAATTGCACAGGAAAAACAAGCTCAACCCTCACACTGAAAAACCAGAGCAAACATAAAGTGATTACTAAATAATATCTATTAATATTGTTACATTGAATATTCTGCACTGATGATGGTTCACTTTGATATCCATTAAAATGGAAAAGTTTGCATTTGTTTTGGATCCTTAACTATAAGTAGCCAATAGCGGGCTACATGATCCATACAGTTCATCAGGTGGCTGCAAAAAAAAAGAAAGAAAAAAAAAAAAAAAAAAAAAAAAAACATCCGATGTTACCGGGTATATGTTCAATGGGGTAATTGATTAGTTGGAAATAATATTTTGGGGTAATCATTTAAAAAAGGTTAGGAAACACTGGATTAAGGAATGACTAGGCTACGAGTTGGGTGAGATATGTTAAAAAAATGTTGGCATTTTATATATGGCCACTCACTTCGTTTGGATTTTTGCCTAATGTAATGAAAAGAGTATAATATTGATTTTAATCTGGCCGTCTATCAGGAATGATTGTGAAAACTCAAGTTTTCCTTACTTGATATGAATAATATAGTAACACTATTAAATAAAAATCCTTGGATGGAGAAAGGATTAATGAGGTGGAATCATTTAAGTATTTAGGAACCATGATCTCCATTACAGGGTCATCATAATTGCAGTTTAGTGAAAGATTGGGAAAAAGCAAATCACACAATGGTAGGTTAAGTAAATTCGGAAATTAAATCCCCTGAAATTACTTATAAAAATCAGACTATATATCAGTTCAGCGAGATCTGTGTTACTGTATGGACATGACGATGAAATAATCTTAAACAGTTTTTGTAGATTTGAGGTCAAAGCCCTCAGAAGAATATTGGGAGTTAAATGGCAGGACAGGATTAAAAATGAAACTATAAGGGAGATTATTCGATTGCCTTTCATGGATGAGATCATGTTGAAGGGTAGATGGAGATGGTTTGGGCATGCTCTTCGCACTACCTGAGAAAGGTTAGTTCACCAAATTTTCAATTGGGCTCCACAAGGCACTTGAAAAGTTGGAAGACCTAGGCTTACATGGCTGAGGACTATGAAGCGTGAAGAAGGAGATTATGAATGGAGAAGTATTGAATCAAAAGCTCAAGATAGAGACGACTGGTGAACTCTCACCGAGGCCCTTTTCGTCCATGGGCGTAGACGGAAATGATGATGATGATGGTGAAGAGTAAATAAATGCATATGAAGGTCTGATGCAACACATATATTCTCCATCGAATTAAAGTTAACTAGTGCAATGCAACCCTAAAAAAAAATTAGAAAAAAATAGAAAGATCTTTCCAGAGTTTGGTCACAGAACAAATAGCATTTCTAAGATATTATGTTACATTGACCATCATAGATGTATCGGAAGATTTATCGAATTGATTGTACATTTAGTACCATTAGCTGAAAATTGTTATCACTCAAGGTTTGTATTTTATTTATTTTTATAATTATAATAATTTTAATAGCAATGATAATAATTCTAAAAATAATAATAATGATAATAATAATAATAACAATAATATTAATAATTCTAATAAGAATAATGATAATAATGATTTTAAGGGTACTATTACTAATAATAGATCTAATAATTTTAATAATGATAATGATAATTTTAATGATAATAGTAACAATCTTTAAAATTTAAAAATAACTCTAACAATAATTTCATTAATGGTGAACTCCCTATAGGCTCTCCTAACTTCATATAGGCATATAGGTCTTTCACATCTCTATGCAGTTTTGTAGGGATAAGGAGGCCGCAAGTCTCCTTTGTCTCTTGGTCTTTATACAAGAGAAACACAGAAAATTTAGGGAGATTCTCGCTAAACTGTCGTCCAGCGATGTCCGCGTCCAGTTCCCCTACTGAAAAGGTTAAGTGTACTTCCTTCCAATCCTTCTCTTGCATGGGCAAGGCTAGTGACAGAGGCCTGCACTCCTCAAGCGGCGCAGGGCATGGTATACCTGCCTCCGCTGCCTTGGCAACAGATTTAAATGCCTTCCACATAAAGGGGAATGCTATTGAAGCAGGATTAAGAAAGATAAGGTGTCTCTTACTCAGGGCAAACATTTTCGACACCTAGTTACCCACCTTTATCAGGCTACTTGGCAAGATAGCCTGTGCCTTATTGTGGTCGAGATCCATGACTTCTTTCGGTTCCGTTTATTTTTCTGACGTTGGTTCATGCTTCAGTCGATTGAAGCAATCGGGCATAAGCTCCGCATACCTCCATGGATTGGTTTTGGAGCATGTCGGGAGGTCTTGGTCTTTGGGTCGCTTGAATGACCCTCGTGAGGCGACGAGTGGAGCTTCAAAGAGCTCTCTCTTGAGATTCTCTCCCTTTGTTTCGTCTTGTTTGCAAAAGTTTTCCATTAGACCCGTAAGATGGGCCAGTAACAGGTCCATTTTGTCCAATAGAGGGGTAGAAGGTGAAGACGTCAAGGTTAACGGCTCCAGGGCCGTCACAGAGGGATTCATTTCCGACACGACATTGTCATCTTGTTCCAGGGGTGCCTTCCTACCCTTCGTCTCGATGTCAATCTGGACGCAAACAGGTGCGAATTGTGCCTGGGTACCAATATTTCACTACTTACTTTTGGGAACAGTAAGCTACGCATCCTATCATTAGGGATGTATGGTCCCGGTAAGATCTTCTGGAACCCTTTTACCCATTTGCGTAGTTTCTTACATGCCGTATCCCTAAGGTCCGGCAAATATTGCAGACATGGGGGTCCCAATATTGCAGGGATTTGGTAATAATATTGTAGGGGGCATGAGACCTGCATGTTTTATGACCGTAAAAGTACTTACTCTTAATATTGCAGAAGACTGCATCACATTTCATCTGGGGTTCCTCCTGTAAAGAAATGAAAGCAGAATAAGTATACAATAGTTTATCTCACCTGATAGGCAATATGTAATTAGTACATCTTTTAATTATTATAGCTT